>NC_057805.1:430237175-430253941 GCF_018294505.1 Triticum aestivum
GAACTTTTCTTAAGGAGTTCGTTCAGAAACATGTATAGAAACTTTCTTAATGAGCACTCGACAAACGCATTTCGAGAACATACACAAAGTCCCAGCTATGGACCTAGTGCATCATCATAACTAAGGTCTCTTGCATTTCCCTACAAGTAATTGGATCTCAGATGGAGATTTTTAGTGAAGTAGAATGGAAAAAGTCGAATGCAACTACATAAGAACCAGTCTGTAACTGTCGTTCGGAATCAGTTTTGCGCAGTGTTAACTGAAACATGGATATCTGGCTTATACAGAGTCCATTTTGGCTCCGCAAGTAGTCAAAACGTCTGTGACAACCAGATGCTTCAAAAACTTCTTTCATAGGGAACTTTTGTAGACCTTTTCTTAAGGAGTTCGTTCAGAAATTTGTATAGGGACTTTCTTAATGAGCACTCGACAAACGTATTTCGAGAACATACTCATAGTCCCAGCTATAGACCTAGTGCATCATCATAACCGAGGTCTCTTGCATTTCCCTACAAGTAATTGGATCTCATATGGAGATGTTTAGTGAAGTAGAATGGAAAAGATCGAATGCAACTACACAAGAACCTGTCTGTAACTGTCGTTCGGAATCAGTTTTGCGCAGTGTTAACTAAAACATGGATATCTTACTCATACGGAGTACGTTTTGGCTCCACAAGTAGTCAAAACGTCTGTGACGACCAGATACTTCAAAGGATTCTTTCATAGGGAACTTTTGGAGAACTTTTCTCAAGGAGTTCGTTCAGAAACTTGTATTGAAACTTTCTTAATGAGCACTCGACAAACGCATTTTGAGAACATACACAAAGTTCCAGCTATGGACCTAGTGCATGATCATAATTGAGGTCTCTTGCATTTCCCTACATGTAATTGGATCTCATATGGAGATGTTTAGTGAAGTAGAATGGAAAAAATCGAATGCAACTACACAAGAACGGGTCTGTAACTGTCGTTCGGAATCAGTTTTGCATAGTGTTAACTGAAACATGGATATCTGACTCATACGGAGTCCGTTTTGGCTCCTCAAGTAGTCAAAACGTTTGTAACGACCAGATGCTTCAAAGGATTCTTTCATAGGGAACTTTTGGAGAACTTTTCTTAAGGAGTTCGTTCAGAAACTTGTATAGAAACTTTCTTAATGAGCACTCGACAAACGCATTTCGTGAACATACACAAAGTCCCAGCTATGGACCTAGTGCATCATCATAACTAAGGTCTCTTGCATTTCCCTACAAGTAATTGGATCACATATGGAGATGTTTAGTGAAGTAGAATGGAAAAAATCGAATGCAACTACACAAGAACCACTCTGTAATTGTCGTTCGGAACCAGTTTTGCGCAGTGTTAACTGAAACATGGATATCTTACTCATACGGAGTACGTTTTGGCTCCACAAGTAGTCAAATCGTTTGTGACGACCAGATACTTCAAAGGATTCTTTCATAGGGAACTTTTGGAGAAATTTTCTCAAGGAGTTCGTTCAGAAACTTGTATAGAAACTTTCTTAATGAGCACTCGACAAACGCATTTCGAGAACATACACGAAGTCCCAGCTATGGACCTATTGCATGATCATAACTGAGGTCTCTTGCATTTCCCTACAAGTAATTGGATCTCATATGGAGATTTTTAGTGAAGTAGAATGGAAAAAATCGAATGCAACTACACAAGAACCAGTCTGTAACTGTCGTTCGGAATCAGTTTTGCATAGTGTTAACTGAAACATGGATAACTGACTCATACGGAGTCCGTTTTGGCTCCACAAGTAGTCAAAACGTTTGTGACGACCAGATGCTTCAAAGGATTCTTTCATAGGGAACTTTTGGAGAACTTTTCTTAAGGAGTTCGTTCAGAAACTTGTATATAAACTTTCTTAATGAGCACTCGACAAACGCATTTCGTGAACATACACAAAGTCCCAGCTATGGCCTAGTGCATCATCATAACTAACGTATCTTGCATTTCCCTACAATAATTGGATCACATATGGAGATGTTTAGCGAATTAGAATGGAAAAAATCGAATGCAACTACACAAGAACCATTCTGTAACTGTCGTTCAGAATCAGTTTTGCGCAGTGTTAACTGAAACATGGATATCTAACTCATACGGAGTCCGTTTTGGATCCACAAGTAGTCAAAACGTTTGTGATGACCATATTCTTCAAAGGATTCTTTCTTAGGGAACTTTTGGAGAACTTTTCTTAAGGAGTTCGTTCAGAAACATGTATAGAAACTTTCTTAATGAGCACTCGACAAACGCATTTCGAGAACATACACAAAGTCCCAGCTATGGACCTAGTGCATCATCATAACTAAGGTCTCTTGCATTTCCCTACAAGTAATTGGATCTCAGATGGAGATTTTTAGTGAAGTAGAATGGAAAAAGTCGAATGCAACTACATAAGAACCAGTCTGTACCTGTCGTTCGGAATCAGTTTTGCGCAGTGTTAACTGAAACATGGATATCTGGCTCATACAGAGTCCGTTTTGGCTCCGCAAGTAGTCAAAACGTCTGTGACAACCAGATGCTTCAAAAACTTCTTTCATAGGGAACTTTTGGAGACCTTTTCTTAAGGAGTTCGTTCAGAAACTTGTATAGGGACTTTCTTAATGAGCACTCGACAAACGTATTTCGAGAACATACTCATAGTCCCAGCTATGGACCTAGTGCATCATCATAACCGAGGTCTCTTGCATTTCCCTACAAGTAATTGGATCTCATATGGAGATGTTTAGTGAAGTAGAATGGAAAAGATCGAATGCAACTACACAAGAACCTGTCTGTAACTGTCGTTCGGAATCAGTTTTGCGCAGTGTTAACTAAAACATGGATATCTTACTCATACGGAGTACGTTTTGGCTCCACAAGTAGTCAAAACGTCTGTGACGACCAGATACTTCAAAGGATTCTTTCATAGGGAACTTTTGGAGAACTTTTCTCCAGGAGTTCGTTCAGAAACTTGTATAGAAACTTTCTTAATGAGCACTCGACAAACGCATTTTGAGAACATACACAAAGTTCCAGCTATGGACCTAGTGCATGATCATAATTGAGGTCTCTTGCATTTCCCTACATGTAATTGGATCTCATATGGAGATGTTTAGTGAAGTAGAATGGAAAAAATCGAATACAACTACACAAGAACGGGTCTGTAAGTGTCGTTCGGAATCAGTTTTGCATAGTGTTAACTGAAACATGGATATCTGACTCATACGGAGTCCGTTTTGGCTCCACAAGTAGTCAAAACATTTGTAACGACCAGATGCTTCAAAGGATTCTTTCATAGGGAACTTTTGGAGAACTTTTCTTAAGGAGTTCGTTCAGAAACTTGTATAGAAACTTTCTTAATGAGCACTCGACAAACGCATTTCGAGAACATACACAAAGTCCCAGCTATGGACCTAGTGCATCATCATAACTGAGGTCTCTTGCATTTCCCTACAAGTAATTGGATATCATATGGAGATGTTTAGTGAAGTAGAATGGAAAAATCGAATGCAACTACACAAGAACAAGTATGTAACTGTTGTTCGGAATCAGTTTTGCGCAGTGTTAACTGAAACATGGATATCCAACACATACGGAGTCCGTTTTGGCTCCACAAGTAGTCAACACGTTTGTGACGACAAGATGCTTCAAAGGATTCTTTCATAGGGAACTTTTGGAGAGCTTTTCTTAAGGAGTTCGTTCAGAAACTTGTATAGAAACTTCCTTAATGAGCACTCGACAAACGCATTTCGAGAACATACACAAAGTCCCAGCTATGGACCTAGTGCATCATCATAACTGATGTCTCTTGCATTTCCCTACATGTAATTGGAACTCATATGGAGATGTTTAGTGAAGTAGAATGGAAAAAATCAAATGCAACTACCCAAGAACCAGTCTGTAACTATCGTTCGGAATCAGTTTTGCGCAGTGTTAACTGAAGCATGGATATCTGACTCATACGGAGTCCGTTTTCGCTCCACAAGTAGTAAAACGTTTGTGCCGAGTAGATAATTCAAAGGATTCTTTCATAGGGAACTTTTGGAGAAATTTTCCTAAGGAGTTCGTTCAGAAACTTGTATAGAAACTTTCTTAATGAGCACTCAACAAACGCATTTCGAGAACATACACAAAGTCCCAGCTATGAACCTAGTGCATCATCATAACCGACGTCACTTGCATTTCCCTACAAGTAATTGGATCTCATATGGAGATGTTTAGTGAAGTAGAATGGAAAAAATCGAATGCATCTACACAAGAACCAGTCTGTAACTGTCGTTCGGAATCAGTTTTGCATAGTGTTAACTGAAACATGGATATCTGACTCATACGGAGTCCGTTTTGGCTCCACAAGTAGTTAAAACGTTTGTGACGACCAGATGCTTCAAAATATTCTTTCATAGGGAACTTTTGGAGAACTTTTCTTAAGGAGTTCATTCAGAAACTTGTATAGAAACTTTCTTAATGAGCACTCGACAAACGCATTTCGAGAACATACACAAAGTCCCAGCTATGGACCTAGTGCATCATCATAACTGTGGTCTCTTGAATTTCCCTACAAGTAAATGGATCTCATATGGAGATGTTTAGCGAAGTAGAATGGAAAAAATCGAATGCAACCACGCAAGAACCAGTCTGTAACTGTCGTTCGGAATCAGTTTTGCGTAGTGTTAACTGAAACATGGATATCTGACTCATACGGAGTCTGTTTTGGATCCACAAGTAGTCAAAACATCAGTGACAACTAGATGCTTCATAGATTCTTTCATCGGTAACATTTGCAGAACTTTTCTTAAGGAGTTCGTTCAAAAACATGTATAGAAACTTTCTTAATGAGCACTCGACAAACGCATTTCGAGAACATACACAAAGTCCCAGCTATGGACCTAGTGCATCATCATAACCGAGGTCTCTTGCATTTCCCAACAAGTAATTGGATCTCATATGGAGATGTTTTGTGAAGTAGAATGGAAAAAATCGAATGCAACTACACAAGAACCAGTCTGTAACTGTCGTTCGGAATCAGTTTTGCGTAGTGTAACTGAAACATGGATATCTGACTCATACGGAGTCCGTTTTGGCTCCACAAGTAGTCAAAACATTTGTGTCGACCAGATGCTTCAAAGGATTCTTTCATAGAGAACTTTTGGAGAACTTTTCTTAAGGAGTTCGTTCAGAAACTTGTATAGGGACTTTCTTAATGAGCACTCGACAAACGTATTTCGAGAACATACTCAAAGTCCCAGCTATGGACCTAGTGCATCATCATAACCGAGGTCTCTTGCATTTCCCTACAAGTAATTGCATCTCATATGGAGATGTTTAGTGAAGTAGAATGGAAAAAATCGAATGCAACGACACAAGAACCAGTCTGTAACTGTCGTTCGGAATCAGTTTTGCGCAGTGTTAACTGAAACATGGATATCTTACTCATGCGGAGTACGTTTTGGCTCCACAAGTAGTCAAATTGTTTGTGATGACTAGATACTTCAAAGGATTCTTTCATAGGGAACTTTTCGAGAAATTTTCTCAAGGAGTTCGTTCAGAAACTTGTATAGAAACTTTCTTAATGAGCACTCGACAAACGCATTTCGAGAACATACACAAAGTCCCAGCTATTGACCTAGTGCATGATCATAACTGAGGTCTCTTGCATTTCCCTACAAGTAATTGGATCTCATATGGAGATTTTTAGTGAAGTAGAATGGAAAAAATCGAATGCAACTACACAAGAACCAGTCTGTAACTGTCGTTCGGAATCAGTTTAGCATAGTGTTAACTGAAACATGGATATCTGACTCATACGGAGTCCGTTTTGGCTCCACAAGTAGTCAAAATGTTTGTGACGACCAGATGCTTCAAAGGATTCTTTCATAGGGAACTTTTGGAGAACTTTTCTTAAGGAGTTCGTAGAGAAACTTGTATATAAACTTTCTTAATGAGCACTCGACAAACGCATTTCGAGAACATACGCATTTTGAGAACATACACAAAGTCCCAGCTATGGACCTAGTGCATCATCATAACTAAGGTCTCTTGCATTTCCCTACAATAATTGGATCACATATGGAGATGTTTAGTGAAGTAGTCAAAACGTTTGTGACAACCAGATGCTTCAAAAGATTCTTTCATAGGGAACTTTTGGAGACCTTTTCTTAAGGAGTTCGTTCAGAAACTTGTATTGGGACTTGCTTAATGAGCACTCGACAAACGTATTTCGAGAACATACTCAAAGTCCCAGCTATGGACCTAGTGCATCATCATAACCGAGGTCTCTTGAATTTCCCTACAAGTAATTGGATCTCAGATGGAGATGCTTAGTGAAGTAGAATGGAAAAAATCGAATGTAACTACACAAGAACCACTCTGTAACTGTCGTTCGGAATCAGTTTTGCGAAGTGTTAACTGAAACATGGATATCTGACTCATACGGAGTCCGTTTTGTTCCACAAGTAGTCAAAACATTTGTGACAACCAGATGCTTCAAAAGATTCTTTCATAGGGAACTTTTGGAGTCCTTTTCTTAAGGAGTTCGTTCAGAAACTTGTATAGGGACTTGCTTAATGAGCACTCGACAAACGTATTTCGAGAACATACTCAAAGTCCCAGCGATGGACCTAGTGCATCATCATAACCGAGGTCTCTTGCATTTCCCTACAAGTAATTGGATCTCATATGGAGATGTTTAGTGAAGTAGAATGGAAAAAATCGAATGCAACTACACAAGAACCAGTCTGTAACTGTCGTTCGGAATAAGTTTTGCGCAGTGTTAACTGAAACATGGATATCTTACTCATACGGAGTACGTTTTGGCTCCACAAGTAGTCAAAACGTTTGTGACGACCAGATACTTCAAAGGATTCTTTCATAGAGAACTTTTGGATAACTTTTCTTTAGGAGTTCGTTCAGAAACTTGTATAGAAACTTTCTTAATGAGCACTCGACAAACGCATTTCGAGAAGATATACAAAGTCCCAGCTATGGACCTAGTGCATCATCATAACTGAGGTCTCTTGAATCTCCCTACAAGTAAATGGATCTCATATGGAGATGTTTAGTGAAGTAGAATGGAAAAAAATCGAATGCAACTACACAAGAACCAGTCTGTAACTGTCGTTCGGAATCAGTTTTGCGCAATGTTAACTGAAACATGGATATCTGACTCATACGGAGTCTGTTTTGGATCCATAAGTAGTCAAAACGTTTGTGACGACCAGATGCTTCAAAGGATTCTTTCATAGGGAACTTTTGGAGAACTTTTCTTAAGGAGTTCCGTCAGAAACTTGTATAGAAACTTTCTTAATGAGCACTCGACAAACGCATTTTGAGAACATACACAAAGTCCCTGCTATGGACCTAGTGCATCATCATAACTGAGGTCTCTTGCATTTCCGAACAATAATTGGATCTCATCTGGAGATATTTAGTGAAGTAGAATGGAAAAAATCGGATGCAACTACACAAGAACCAGTCTGTAACTGTCGTTCGGAATCAGTTTTGCGCACTGTTAACTGAAGGATGGATATCTGACTCATACGAAGTCTGTTTTGGCTCCACAAGTAGTCAAAACGTTTGTGACAACCAGATGCTTCAAAGGATTCTTTCATAGGGAAGTTTTGCAGACATTTTCTTCCGGAGTTCGCTCAGAAACTTGTATAGGGACTTTCTTAATGAGCACTCGACAAACGTATTTCGAGAACATACTCAAAGTCCCAGCTATGGACCTAGTGCATCATCATAACCGAGGTCTCTTGCATTTCCCTACAAGTAATTGGATCTCATATGGAGATCTTTAGTGAAATAGAATGGAAAAAATCGAATGCAACTACACAAGAACCAGTCTGTAACTGTCGTTCGGAATCAGTTTTGCGCCGTGTTAACTGAAACATGGATATCTTACTCATACGGAGTACGTTTTGGCTCCACAAGTAGTCAAAACGTTTGTGACGACCAGATACTTCAAAGGATTCTTTCATAGGGAAGTTTTGGAGAACTTTTCTTACGGAGTTCGTTTAGAAACTTGTATAGAAACTTTCTTAATGAGCACTCGACAAACGCATTTCGAGAACATACACAATGTCCCAGCTATGGACCTGGTGCATGATCATAACTGAGGTCTCTTGAATTTCCCCACAAGTAATTGGATCTCATATGGAGATGTTTAGTGAAGTAGAATGGAAAAAATCGAATGCAACTACACAAGAACCAGTCTGTAACTGTCGTTCGGAATCAGTTTTGCATAGTGTTAACTGAAACATGGATATCTGACTTATACGGAGTCCGTTTTGGCTCCACAAGTAGGCAAAACATTTGTGACGACCAGATGCTTCAAAGGATTCTTTCATAGGGAACTTTTGGAGAACTTTTCTTAAGGAGTTCGTTCAGAAACTTGTATAGAAACTTTCTTAATGAGCACTCGACAAACGCATTTCGAGAACATACACAAAGTCCCAGCTATGGACCTAGTGCATCATCATAACTAAGGTCTCTTGCATTTCCCTATAATAATAGGATCTCATATGGAGATGTTTAGTGAATTAGAATGGAAAAAATCGAATGCAACTACACAAGAACCAGTCTGTAACTGTCGTTCAGAATCAGTTTTGCGCAGTGTTAACTGAAACATGGATATCAGACTCATACGGAGTCCGTTTTGGATCCACAAGTAGTCAAAAAGTTTGTGACGACCATATGCTTCAAAGGATTCTTTCATAGGGAACTTTTGGAGAACTTTTCATAAGGAGTTCGTTCAGAAACTTGTATAGAAACTTTCTTAATGAGCACTCGACAAACGCATTTCGAGAACATACACAAAGTCCCAGCTATGGACCTAGTGCATCATCATAACTGAGGTCTCTTGCATTTCCCTACAAGTAATTGGATCTCAGATGGAGATGTTTAGTGAAGTAGAATGGAAAAAATCAAATGCAACTACACAAGAACCAGTCTGTAACTGTCGTTCGGAATCAGTTTTGCGCAGTGTTAACTGAAACATGGATATCTGGCTCATACAGAGTCCGTTTTGGCTCCACAAGTAGTCAAAACGTCTGTGACAACCAGATGCTTCAAAAAATTCTTTCATAGGGAACTTTTGGAGACCTTTTCTTAAGGAGTTCGTTCAGAAACTTGTTTAGGGACTTTCTTAATGAGCACTCGACAAACGTATTTCGAGAACATACTCAAAGTCCCAGCTATGGACCTAGTGCATCATCATAACCGAGGTCTCTTGAATTTCCCTACAAGTAATTGGATCTCATATGGAGATGTTTAGTGAAGTAGAATGGAAAAAATCGAATGCAACTACACAAGAACCAGTCTGTAACTGTCGTTCGGAATCAGTTTTGCGCAGTGTTAACTGAAGCATGGATATCTTACTCATACAGAGTACGTTTTGGCTCCACAAGTAGTCAAATCGTTTGTGACGACCAGATACTTCAAAGGATTCTTTCATAGGGAACTTTTGGAGAAATGTTCTCAAGGAGTTCGTTCAGAAACTTGTATAGAAACTTTCTTAATGAGCACTCGACAAACGCATTTCGAGAACATACACAAAGTCCCAACGATGGACCTAGTGCATGATCATAACTGAGGTCTCTTGCATTTCCCTACAAGTAATTCAATCTCATATGGAGATTTTTAGTGAAGTAGAATGGAAAAAATCGAATGCAACTACACAAGAACCAGTCTGTAACTGTCGTTCGGAATCAGTTTTGCATAGTGTTAACTGAAACATGGATAACTGACTCATACGGAGTCCGTTTTGGCTCCACAAGTAGTCAAAACGTTTGTGACGACCAGATGCTTCAAAGGATTCTTTCATAGGGAACTTTTGGAGAACTTTTCTTAAGGAGTTCGTTCAGAAACTTGTATATAAACTTTCTTAATGAGCACTCGACAAACACATTTCGTGAACATACACAAAGTCCCAGCTATGGACCTAGTGCATCATCATAACTAAGGTCTCTTGCATTTCCCTACAATAATTGGATCACATATGGAGATGTTTAGTGAATTAGAATGGAAAAAATCGAATGCAACTACACAAGAACCAGTCTGTAACTGTCGTTCAGAATCAGTTTTGCGCAGTATTAACTGAAACATGGATATCTTACTCATACGGAGTCCGTTTTGGATCCACAAGTAGTCAAAATGTTTGTGATGACCATATTCTTCAAAGGATTCTTTCATAGGGAACTTTTGGAGAACTTTTCTTAAGGAGTTCGTTCAGAAACTTGTATAGAAACTTTCTTAATGAGCACTCGACAAACGCATTTCGAGAACATACACAAAGTCCCAGCTATGGACCTAGTGCATCATCATAACTAAGGTCTCTTGCATTTCCCTACAAGTAATTGGATCTCAGATGGAGATGTTTAGTGAAGTAGAATGGAAAAAGTCGAATGCAACTACACAAGAACCAGTCTGTAACTGTCGTTCGGAATCAGTTTTGCGCAGTGTTAACTGAAACATGGATATCTGGCTCATACAGAGTCCGTTTTGGCTCCACAAGTAGTCAAAACGTCTGTGACAACCAGATGCTTCAAAAAATTCTGTCATAGGGAACTTTTGGAGACCTTTTCTTAAGGAGTTCGTTAAGAAACTTGTATAGGGACTTTCTTAATGAGCACTCGACAAACGTATTTCGAGAACATACTCATAGTCCCAGCTATGGACCTAGTGCATCATCATAACCGAGGTCTCTTGCATTTCCCTACAAGTAATTGGATCTCGTATGGAGATGTTTAGTGAAGTAGTATGGAAAAGATCGAATGCAACTACACAAGAACCTGTCTGTAACTGTCGTTCGAAATCAGTTTTGCGCAGTGTTAACTAAAACATGGATATCTTACTCATACGGAGTACGTTTTGGCTCCGCAAGTAGTCAAAACGTTTGTGATGACCAGATACTTCAAAGGATTCTTTCATAGGGAACTTTTGGAGAACTTTTCTCAAGGAGTTCGTTCATAATCTTGTATAGAAACTTTCTTAATGAGCACTCGACAAACGCATTTTGAGAACATACACAAAGTTCCAGCTATGGACCTAGTGCATGATCATAACTGAGGTCTCTTGCATTTCCCTACATGTAATTGGATCTCATATGGAGATGTTTAGTGAAGTAGAATGGAAAAAATCGAATGCAACTACACAAGAACGAGTCTGTAAGTGTCGTTCGGAATCAGTATTGCATAGTGTTAACTGAAACATGTATATCTGACTCATACGGAGTCCGTTTTGGCTCCACAAGTAGTCAAAACGTTTGTAACGACCAGATGCTTCAAAGGATTCTTTCATAGGGAACTTTTGGAGAACTTTTCTTCAGGAGTTCGTTCAGAAACTTGTATAGAAACTTTCTTAATGAGCACTCGACAAACGCATTTCGAGAACATACACAAAGTCCCAACAATGGACCTAGTGCATCATCATAACTGATGTCTCTTGCATTTCCGTACAAGTAATTGGATCTCATATGGAGATGTTTAGTGAAGTAGAATGGAAAAAATTGAATGCAACTACACAAGAACCAGTATGTAACTGTCGTTCGGAATCAGTTTTGCGCAGTGTTAACTGAAACATGGATATCCAACACATACGGAGTCCGTTTTGGCTCCACAAGTAGTCAAAACGTTTGTGACGACAAGATGCTTCAAAGGATTCTTTCATAGGGAACTTTTGGAGAGCTTATCTTAAGGAGTTCGTTCAGAAACTTGTATAGAAACTTCCTTAATGAGCACTCGACAAACGCATTTCGAGAACATACACAAAGTCCCAGCTATGGACCTATTGCATCATCATAACTGATGTCTCTTGCATTTCCCTACATTTAATTGGATCTCATATGGAGATGTTTAGTGAAGTAGAATGGAAAAAATCTAATGCAACTACACAAGAACTAGTCTGTAACTGTCGTTCGGAATCAGTTTTGCGCAGTGTTAACTGAAACATGGATATCTGACTCATACGGAGTCCGTTTTGGCTCCACAAGTAGTCAAAACGTTTGCAACGACTAGATAATTCAAAGGATTCTTTCATAGGGAACTTTTGGAGAAATTTTCCTAAGGAGTTCGTTCGGAAACTTGTATAGAAACTTTCTTAATGAGCACTCAACAAACGCATTTCGAGAACATACACAAAGTCCCAGCAATGGACCTAGTGCATCATCATAACTGACGTCACTTACATTTCCCTACAAGTAATTGGATCTCATATGGAGATGTTTAGTGAAGTAGAATGGAAAAAATCGAATGCATCTACACAAGAACCAGTCTGTAACTGTCGTTCGGAATCAGTTTTGCATAGTGTTAACTGAAACATGGATATCTGACTCATACGGAGTCCGTTTTGGCTCCACAAGTAGTTAAAACTTTTGTGACGACCAGATGCTTCAAAATATTCTTTCATGGGGAACTTTTGCAGAACTTTTCTTAAGGAGTTCATTCAGAAACTTGTATAGAAACTTTCTTAATGAGCACTCGACAAATGCATTTCGAGAACATACACAAAGTCCCAGCTATGGACCTAGTGCATCATCATAACTGTGGTCTCTTGAATTTCCCTACAAGTAAATGGATCTCATATGGAGATGTTTAGCGAAGTAGAATGGAAAAAATCGAATGCAACTACGCAAGAACCAGTCTGTAACTGTCGTTCGGAATCAGTTTTGCGTAGTGTTAACTGAAACATGGATATCTGACTCATATGGAGTCCGTTTTGGATCCACAAGTAGTCAAAACGTCTGTGACAACCAGATGCTTCATAGATTCTTTCATAGGTAACTTTTGTAGAACTTTTCATAAGGAGTTCGTTCAAAAACATGTATAGAAACTTTCTTAATGAGCACTCGACAAACGCATTTTGGCTCCACATGTAGTCCAAACGTTTGTGACGACCAGATTCTTCAAAGGGTTCTTTCATAGGGAACTTTTGGGGAACTTTTTTTCAGGAGTTTGTTCAGAAACTTGTATAGAAACTTTCTTAATGAGCACTCGACAAACGCATTTCGAGAACATACACAAAGTCCCAGCTATGAACCTAGTGCATCATCATAACTGAGGTCTCTTGCATTTACCTACAAGTAAATGGATCTCATATGGAGATGTTTAGTGAAGAAGAATGGAAAAAATCGGGTGCAACTACACAAGAACCAGTCTGTAACTGTCGTTCGGAATTAGTTTTGCGAAGTGTTGACTAAAACATGGATATCTGACTCATACGGATTCCGTTTTGGCTCCACAAGTGGTCCAAACGTTTGTGATGACCAGATTCTTCAAAGGATTCTTTCATAGGGAACTTTTGGGGAACTTTTTTAAGGAGTTCGTTCAGAAACTTGTATAGAAACTTTCTTAATGAGCACTCGACAAACGCATTTCGAGAACATACACAAAGTCCCAGCTATGGACCTAGTGCATCATCATAACCGAGGTCTCTTGCATTTCCCTACAAGTAATTGGATCTCATATGGAGGATTTTAGTGAAGTAGAATGGAAAAAATCGAATGCAACTACACAAGAACCAGTCTATAACTGTCGTTCGGAATCAGTTTTGCGCAGTGTTAACTGAAACATGGATATCTCACAATTACGGAGTCCGTTTTGGATCCACAAGTAGGCGAAACGTTTGTGACGACCAGATGCTTCAATGGATTCTTTCATAGGGAACTTCTGGAGAACTTTTCTTAAGGAGTTCGTTCAGAGACTTGTATAGCAACTTTCTTAATGAGCACTCGACAAACGCATTTCGAGAACATACACAAAGTCCCAGCTATGGACCTAGTGCATCATCATAACCGAGGTCTCTTGCATTTCCCAACAAGTAATTGGATCTCATATGGAGATGTTTTGTGAAGTAGAATGGAAAAAATCGAATGCAACTACACAAGAACCAGTCTGTAACTGTCGTTCGGAATCAGTTTTGCGTAGTGTAACTGATACTTGGATATCTGACTCATACGGAGTCCGTTTTGGCTCCACAAGTAGTCAAAACGTTTGTGTCGACCAGATGCTTCAAAGGATTCTCTCATAGAGAACTTTTGGACAACTTTTCTTAAGGAGTTCATTCAGAAACTTGTATAGAAACTTTCTTAATGAGCACTCCACAAACGCATTTCGAGAACATACACAAAGTCCCAGCTATGGACCTAGTGCATCATCATAACTGAGGTCTCTTGCATTTCTCTACACGTCATTGGATCTCATATGGAGATGTTTAGTGAAGTACAATGGAAAAAATCGAATGCAACTACACAAGAAACAGTCTGTAACTGTCGTTCGGAATCAGTTTTGCGCAGTGTTAACTGAAACATGGATATCTGACTCATACAGAGTCTGTTTTGACTTCACAAGTGGTCAAAACGTTTGTGACGAACAGATGCTTCAAAGGATTCTTTCATAGGGAAATTTTGGAGAACTTTTTTAAGGAGTTCGTTCAGAAACATGTATAGAAATTTTCTTAATGAGCACTCGACAAACGCATTTCGAGAACATACACAAAGTCCCAGCTATGGACCTAGTGCATCATCATAACTGAGGTCTCTTGAATTTCCCTACAAGTAATTGGATCTCATATGGAGATGGTTAGTGAAGTAGAATGGAAAAAATCGAATGCAACTACACAAGAACCAGTCTGCAACTGTCGTTCGGAATCAGTTTTGCGTAGTGTTAACTGAAACATGGATATCTGACACATACGGAATCCGTTTTGGCTCCAAAAGTAGTCAAAACGTTTGTGACGACCAGATGCTTCAAAGGATTCTTTCATAGGGAACTTTTGGAGAACTTCTCTTAAGGAGTTTGTTCAGAAACTTGAATAGATACTTTCTTCATGAGCACTCGACAAACGCATTTCGAGAACATACACAAAGTCTCAGCTATGGACCTAGTGCATCATCATAACTGAGGTCTCTTGAATTTCCCTACAAGTAAATGGATCTCATATCGAGATGTTTAGCAAAGTAGAATGGAAAAAATCGAGTGCAACTACGCAAGAACCAGTCTGTAACTGTCGTTCGGAATCAGTTTTGCGCACTGTTAACTGAAACATGGATATCTCACTCATACGGAGTACGTTTTCAATCCACAAGTAGTCAAAACGTTTGTGACGACCAGATGCTTCAAAGATTATTTCATATGGAACTTTTTGAGAACTTTTCTTAAGGAGTTCGTTCAGAAACTTGTATAGAAACTTTCTTAAAGAGCACTCGACAAACAAATTTCGAGAACATACACATAGTCCCAGCTATGGACCTAGTGCGTCATCATAACTGAGGTCTCTTGCATTTCCCTACAAGTAATTGGATCTCATATGGAGATGTTTAGTGAAGTAGAATGGAAAAAATTGAATGCAACTACACAAGAACTAGTCTGGAACTGTCGTTCGGAATCGGTTTTGTGCAGTGTTAACTGAAACATGGATATCTCACTCATACGGAGTCCGTTTTGGATCCACAAGTAGTCAAAACGTTTGTGAGGACCAGATGCTTCAAAGGATTCTTTCATAGGGAACTTTTGGAGAACTTTTCTTAAGGAGTTCGTTCAGAAACTTGTATAGGAACTTTCTTAATGAGAACTCCACAAACGCATTTCGAGAACATACACAAAGTCCCAGCTATGGACCTAGTGCATCATCATAACTGAGGTCTCTTGCATTTCCCTACATGTGATTGGATCTCATATGGAAATGTTTAGTGAAGTAGAATGTAAAAAAATCAAATGCAACTACACAAGAACCAGTCTATAACTGTCGTTCGGAATCAGTTTTGCACAGTGTTAACTAAAACATGGATATCTGACTCATACGGAGTCCGTTTTGGCTCCACAAGTAGTCAAAACGTTTGTGACGACCATATGCTTCAAAGGATTCTTTCATAGGGAACTTTTGGACAACTTTTCTTAAGGAGTTCGCTCAGAAACTTGTATAGAAACTTTCTTAATGAGCACTTGACAAACGCATTTCGAGAGCATACACAAAGTCCCAGCTATGCACCTAGTGCATCATCATAACTGAGGTATCTTGCATTTCCCTACAAGTAATTGGATCTCATATGGAGATGTTTAGTGAAGTAGATTGGAAAAAATCGAATGCAACTACACAAGAACCAGTCTGTAACTGTCGTTCAGAATCAGTTTTGCGCAGTGTTAACTGAAACATGGATATCTCACTCATACGGAGTCCGTTTTGGATCCACAAGTAGTCAAAACGTTTGTGACGACTATATGCTTCAAAGGATTCTTTCATAGGGAACTTTTGGAGAACTTTTCTTAAGGAGTTCGTTCAGAAACTTGCATAGAAACTTTCTTAATGAGCACTCCACAAACCCATTTCGAGAACATACACAAAGTCCCAGCTATGGACCTAGTGCATCATCATAACTGAGGTCTCTTGCATTTCTCTACACGTAATTGGATCTCATATGGAGATGTTTAGTGAAGTAGAATGGAAAAAATCGAATGCAACTACACAAGAAACAGTCTGTAACTGTCGTTCGGAATCAGTTTTGCGTAGTGTTAACTGAAACATGGATATCTGACTCATACAGAGTCTGTTTTTGCTTCACAAGTGGTCTAAACGTTTGTGACGAACAGATGCTTCAAAGGATTCTTTCATAGGGATCTTTTGGAGAACTTTTCTTAAGGAGTTCGTTCAGAAACATGTATAGAAACTTTCTTAATGAGCACTCGACAAACGCATTTCGAGAACATACACAAAGTCCCAGCTATGGACCTAGTCTATGGACCTAGTGAAGTAGAATGGAAAAAATC
>NC_057805.1:430254126-430255299 GCF_018294505.1 Triticum aestivum
AAATCGAATGCAACTACACAAGAAACAGTCTGTAACTGTCGTTCGGAATCAGTTTTGCGTAGTGTTAACTGAAACATGGATATCTGACTCATACAGAGTCTGTTTTTGCTTCACAAGTGGTCAAAACGTTTGTGACGAACAGATGCTTCAAAGGATTCTTTCATAGGGAACTTTTGGAGAACTTTTTTAAGGAGTTCGTTCAGAAACATGTATAGAAACTTTCTTAATGAGCACTCGACAAACGCATTTCGAGAACATACACAAAGTCCCAGCTATGGACCTAGTGCATCATCATAAATGAGGTCTCTTGCATTTCCCTACAAGTTATTAGATCTCATATGGAGATGTTTAGTGAAGTAGAATGGAAAAAATCGAATGCAACTACACAAGAACCTGTCTGCAACTGTCGTTCGGAATCAGTTTTGCGTAGTGTTAACTAAAACATGGATATCTGACTCATACGGAGTCCATTTTGGATCCACAAGTAGTCAAAACGTTTGTGACGACCAGATGCTTCAAAGGATTCTTTCATCGGGAACTTTTGGAGAACTTTTCTTAAGGAGTTCGTTCAGAAACTTGTATAGAAACTTTCTTAATGAGCACTCGACAAACGCATTTCGAGAACATACACAAAGTCCCAGCTATGGACCTAGTGCATCATCATAACTGAGGTCTCTTGCATCTCCCTACAAGTAATTGGATCTCATATGGAGATGTTTAGTGAAGTAGAATGGAAAAAATTGAATGCAACTACACAAGAACCAGTTTGTAACAATCGTTCGGAATCAGTTTTGCGCAGTGTTAACTGAAACATGGATATCTGACTCATACGGAGTCCATTTTGGATCCACAAGTAGTCAAAATGTTTGTGACGACCAGATGCTTCAAAGGATTCTTTCATAGGGAACTTTTGGAGAACTTTTCTTAAGGAGTTCGTTCAGAAACTTGTATAGAAACTTTCTTAATGAGCACTCGACAAACGCATTTCGAGAACATACACAATGTCCTAACTATGGACCTAGTGCATCATCGTAACTGAGGTCTCTTGCATTTCCCTACAAGTAATTGGATCTCATATGGAGATGTTTAGTGAAGTAGAATGGAAAAAATCGAATGCAACTACACAAGAACCAGTCTGTAACTGTCGTTCGGAATCAGTTTTGCGCAGTGTTA
>NC_057805.1:430255309-430255645 GCF_018294505.1 Triticum aestivum
AATGGAAAAAATCGAATGCAACTACACCAGAACCAGTCTGTAACTGTCGTTCGGAATCAGTTTTGCGCAGTGTGAACTAAAACATGGATATCTCTCTCATACGGAGTCCGTTTTGGATCCACAAGTAGTCAAAATGTTTGTGACGACCAGATGCTTCAAATGATTCTTTCATAGGGAACTTTTGGATAACTTTGCTTACAGAGTTCGTTCAGAAACTTGTATAGAAACTTTCTTAATGAGCACTCGACAAACGCATTTCGCGAACATACACAAAGTCCCAGCTATGGACCTAGTGCATCATCATAACTGAGGTCTCTTGCATTTCTCTACACGTAA
>NC_057805.1:430256084-430258488 GCF_018294505.1 Triticum aestivum
CATTTCGAGAACATACACAATGTCCTAACTATGGACCTAGTGCATCATCGTAACTGAGGTCTCTTGCATTTCCCTACAAGTAATTGGATCTCATATGGAGATGTTTAGTGAAGTAGAATGGAAAAAATCGAATGCAACTACACAAGAACCAGTCTGTAACTGTCGTTCGGAATCAGTTTTGCGCAGTGTTAACTGAAACATGGATATCTGACTCATACGGAGTTTGTTTTGGCTCCACCAGTAGTCAAAACATTTGTGACGATCAGATGCTTGAAATGATTCTTTCATAGGGAACTTTTGGAGAACTTTTCTTAAGGAGTTCGTTCACAAACTTGTATAGAAACTTTCTTAATGAGCACTTGACAAACGCATTTTGAGAACATACACAAAGTCCCACCTATGGACCTACTGCATCATCATAACTGAGGTCTCTTGCATTTCCCTACAAGTAATTGGATCTCATATGGAGATGTTTAGTGAAGTAAAATGGAAAAAATCGAATGCAACTACACCAGAACCAGTCTGTAACTGTCGTTCGGAATCAGTTTTGCGCAGTGTGAACTAAAACATGGATATCTCTCTCATACGGAGTCCGTTTTGGATCCACAAGTAGTCAAAATGTTTGTGACGACCAGATGCTTCAAATGATTCTTTCATAGGGAACTTTTGGATAACTTTGCTTACAGAGTTCGTTCAGAAACTTGTATAGAAACTTTCTTAATGAGCACTCGACAAACGCATTTCGCGAACATACACAAAGTCCCAGCTATGGACCTAGTGCATCATCATAACTGAGGTCTCTTGCATTTCTCTACACGTAACTGGATCTCATATGGAGATGTTTAGCGAAGTAGAATGGAAAAAATCGAATGCAACTACACAAGAAAGAGTCTCTAACTGTCGTTCGGAATCAGTTTTGCGCAGTGTTAAGTGAAACATGGATATCTGACTCATACAGAGTCCGTTTTGCCTTCAAAAGTGGTCAAAACGTTTGTGACGACCAGATGCTTCAAAGGATTCTTTTATAGGGAACTTTTGGAGAACTTTTTTAAGGAGTTCGTTCAGAAACATGTATAGAAATTTTCTTAATGAGCACTCGACAAACGCATTTCGAGAACATACACAAAGTCCCAGCTATGGACATAGTGCATCATCATAACTGAGGTCTCTTGCATTTCCCTACAAGTAATTGGATCTCATATGGAGATGTTTAGTGAAGTAGAATGGAAAAAATCGAATGCAACTACACAAGAACCAGTCTGCAACTGTCGTTCGGAATCAGTTTTGCGTAGTGTTAACTGAAACATGGATATCTGACTCATATGGAGTCCATTTTGGATCCACAAGTAGTCAAAACGTTTGTGACGACCAGATGCTTCAAAGGATTCTTTCATAGGGAACTTTTGGAGAACTTTTCTTAAGGAGTTCGTTCAGAAACTTGTATAGAAACTTTCTTAATGAGCACTCGACAAACGCATTTCGAGAACATACACAATGTCCTAACTATGGACCTAGTGCATCATCGTAACTGAGGTCTCTTGCATTTCCCTACAAGTTATTAGATCTCATATGCAGATGTTTAGTGAAGTAGAATGGAAAAAATCGAATGCAACTACACAAGAACCTGTCTGCAACTGTCGTTCGGAATCAGTTTTGCGTAGTGTTAACTAAAACATGGATATCTGACTCATACGGAGTCCATTTTGGATCCACAAGTAGTCAAAACATTTGTGACGACCAGATGCTTCAAAGGATTCTTTCATCGGGAACTTTTGGAGAACTTTTCTTAAGGAGTTCGTTCAGAAACTTGTATAGAAACTTTCTTAATGAGCACTCGACAAACGCATTTCGAGAACATACACAAAGTCCCAGCTATGGACCTAGTGCATCATCATAACTGAGGTCTCTTGCATCTCCCTACAAGTAATTGGATCTCATATGGAGATGTTTAGTGAAGTAGAATGGAAAAAATTGAATGCAACTACACAAGAACCAGTTTGTAACAATCGTTCGGAATCAGTTTTGCGCAGTGTTAACTGAAACATGGATATCTGACTCATACGGAGTCCATTTTGGATCCACAAGTAGTCAAAATGTTTGTGACGACCAGATGCTTCAAAGGATTCTTTCATAGGGAACTTTTGGAGAACTTTTCTTAAGGAGTTCGTTCAGAAACTTGTATAGAAACTTTCTTAATGAGCACTCGACAAACGCATTTCGAGAACATACACAATGTCCTAACTATGGACCTAGTGCATCATCGTAACTGAGGTCTCTTGCATTTCCCTACAAGTAATTGGATCTCATATGGAGATGTTTAGTGAAGTAGAATGGAAAAAATCGAATGCAACTACACAAGAACCAGTCTGTAACTGTCGTTCGGAATCAGTTTTGCGCAGTGTTA
>NC_057805.1:430258587-430270958 GCF_018294505.1 Triticum aestivum
GATTCTTTCATAGGGAACTTTTGGAGAACTTTTCTTAAGGAGTTCGTTCACAAACTTGTATAGAAACTTTCTTAATGAGCACTTGACAAACGCATTTTGAGAACATACACAAAGTCCCACCTATGGACCTACTGCATCATCATAACTGAGGTCTCTTGCATTTCCCTACAAGTAATTGGATCTCATATGGAGATGTTTAGTGAAGTAGAATGGAAAAAATCGAATGCAACTACACCAGAACCAGTCTGTAACTGTCGTTCGGAATCAGTTTTGCGCAGTGTGAACTAAAACATGGATATCTCTCTCATACGGAGTCCGTTTTGGATCCACAAGTAGTCAAAATGTTTGTGACGACCAGATGCTTCAAATGATTCTTTCATAGGGAACTTTTGGATAACTTTGCTTACAGAGTTCGTTCAGAAACTTGTATAGAAACTTTCTTAATGAGCACTCGACAAACGCATTTCGCGAACATACACAAAGTCCCAGCTATGGACCTAGTGCATCATCATAACTGAGGTCTCTTGCATTTCTCTACACGTAATTGGATCTCATATGGAGATGTTTAGCGAAGTAGAATGGAAAAAATCGAATGCAACTACACAAGAAAGAGTCTCTAACTGTCGTTCGGAATCAGTTTTGCGCAGTGTTAAGTGAAACATGGATATCTGACTCATACAGAGTCCGTTTTGCCTTCAAAAGTGGTCAAAACGTTTGTGACGACCAGATGCTTCAAAGGATTCTTTCATAGGGAACTTTTGGAGAACTTTTTTAAGGAGTTCGTTCAGAAACATGTATAGAAATTTTCTTAATGAGCACTCGACAAACGCATTTCGAGAACATACACAAAGTCCCAGCTATGGACATAGTGCATCATCATAACTGAGGTCTCTTGCATTTCCCTACAAGTAATTGGATCTCATATGGAGATGTTTAGTGAAGTAGAATGGAAAAAATCGAATGCAACTACACAAGAACCAGTCTGCAACTGTCGTTCGGAATCAGTTTTGCGTAGTGTTAACTGAAACATGCATATCTGACTCATACGGAGTCCATTTTGGATCCACAAGTAGTCAAAACGTTTGTGACGACCAGATGCTTCAAAGGATTCTTTCATAGGGAACTTTTGGAGAACTTTTCTTAAGGAGTTCGTTTAGAAACTTGTATAAAAACTTTCTTAATGAGCACTTGACAAACGCATTTCGAGAGCATACACAAAGTCCTAGCTATGGACCTAGTGCATCATCATAACTGAGGTATCTTGCATTTCCCTACAAGTAATTGGACCTCATATGGACGTGTTTAGTGAAGTAGAATGGAAAAAATCGATTGCAACTACACAAGAACCAGCCTGTAACTGTCGTTCGTAATCAGTTTTGCGTAGTGTTAACTGAAACATGGATATCTGACTCATACAGAGTCCGTTTTGGCTTCACAAGTGGTCAAAACGTTTGTGACGACCAGATGCTTCAAAGGATTCTTTCAAATGGAACTTTTGGAGAAATTTTCTTAAGGAGTTCGTTCAGAAACATGTATAGAAACTTTCTTAATGAGCACTCGACAAACGCATTTCGAGAACATACACAAAGTCCCAGCTATGGGCCTAGTGCATCATCATAACTGAGGTCTATTGCATTTCCCTACAAGTAATTGCATCTAATATGGAGATGTTTAGTGAAGTAGAATGGAAAATTGAATGCAACTACACAAGAACCAGTTTGTAACTGTCGTTCGGAATCAGTTTTGTGCAGTGTTAACTGAAACATGGATATCTGACTCATACGGAGTCCATTATGGATCCACAAGTAGTCAAAACGTTTGTGACGACCAAATGCTTCAAACGATTCTTTCATAGGGAACTTTTGGAGAACTTTTCTTAAGTAGTTCGTTCAGAAACTTGTATAGAAACTTTCTTAATGAGCACTCGACAAACGCATTTCGAGAACATACACAAAGTCCCAACTATGGACCTAGTGCATCATCGTAACTGAGGTCTCTTGCATTTCCCTACATGTAATTGGATCTCATATGGAGATGTTTAGTGAAGTAGAATGGAAAAAATCGAATGCAACTACACAAGAACGAGTCTGTAACTGTCGTTCTGAATCAGTTTTGTGCAGTGTTAACTCAAACATGGATATCTGACTCATACGGAGTTCGTTTTGGCTTCACAAGTGGTCAAAACGTTTGTGACGACCAGATGCTTCAAAGGATTCTTTCATAGGGAACTTTTGGAGAACTTTTCTTAAGGAGTTCGTTCACAAACTTGTATAGGAACTTTCTTAATGAGCACTTGACAAACGCATTTTGAGAACATACACAAAGTCCCAGCTATGGACCTAGTGCATCATCATAATTGAGGTCTCTTGCATTTCCCTACAAGTAATTGGATCTCATATGGAGATGTTTAGTGAAATAGAATGGAAAAAATCGAATGCAACTACACAAGAACCAGTCTGTAACTGTCGTTCGGAATCAGTTTTGCGCAGTGTTAACTTAAACATGGATATCTCACTCATACGGAGTCCGTTTTGGATCCACAAGTAGTCAAAATGTTTTTGACGACTAGATGCTTCAAATGATTCTTTCATAGGGAACTTTTGCATAACTTTTCTTACGGAGTTCGTTCAGAAACTTGTATAGAAACTTTCTTAATGAGCACTCGACAAACGCATTTCGAGAACATACACAAAGTCCCAGATATGGACCTAGTGCATCATCATAACTGAGGTCTCTTGCAATTCTCTACATGTAATTGGATCTCATATGGAGATGTTTAGTGAAGTAGAATGGAAAAAATCGAATGCAACTACACAAGAACCAGTCTGTCACTCGCGTTCGGAATCAGTTTTGCACAGTGTTATCTGAAACATGGATATCTGACTCATACGGAGTCCGTTTTGGCTCCAAAAGTAGGCAAAACTTTTGTGACGACCAGATGCTTCAAAGGATTCTTTCATAGGGAACTTTTGGAGAACTTTTCTTAAGGAGTTCGTTCAGAAACTTGTATAGAAACTTCCATAATGAGCACACGACAAACGCATTTCGAGAACATACGCAAAGTCCTAAGTATGGACCTAGTGCATCATCATAACTGAGGTCTCTTGCATTTCCCTACAAGTAATTGGATCTCATATGGAGATGTTTAGTGAAGTAGAATGAAAAAAATCGAATGCAACTACACAAGAACCAGTCTGTAACTATCGTTCAGAATCAGTTTTGCGCAGTGTTAACTGAAACATGGATATCTGACTCATACGGAGTCCGTTTTGGCTCCACAAATAGTCAAAATGTTTGTGACGACCAGATGCTTCAAAGGATTCTTTCATAGGGAACTTTTGGAGAACTTTTCTTAAGGATTTTGTTCAGAAACTTGTATAGAAACTTTCTTAATGAGCACTCGACAAACACATTTCGAGAACATACACAAAGTCCCAGCTATGGACCTAGTGCATCATCATAACTGAAGTATCTTGCATTTCCCTACAAGTAGTTGGATCTCATATGGAGATGTTTAGTGAAGTAGAATGGAAAACATCGAATGCAACTACACAAGAACCAGTCTGTAATTGTCGTTCGGAATCAGATTTGCACAGTGTTAACTGAAACATGGATATCTGACTCATACGGAGTCCGTTTTGGCTCCACAAGTAGTCAAAACATTTTTGACGACCAGATGCTTCAAAGGATTCTTTCATAGGGAACTTTTGGAGAACTTTTCTTAAGGAGTTCGTTCACAAACTTGTATAGAAACTTTCTTAATGAGCACTTGACAAACGCATTTTGAGAACATACACAAAGTCCCACCTATGGACCTACTGCATCATCATAACTGAGGTCTCTTGCATTTCCCTACAAGTAATTGGATCTCATATGGAGATGTTTAGTGAAGTAGAATGGAAAAATCGAATGCAACTACACCAGAACCAGTCTGTAACTGTCGTTCGGAATCAGTTTTGCGCAGTGTTAACTAAAACATGGATATCTCTCTCATACGGAGTCCGTTTTGGATCCACAAGTAGTCAAAATGTTTGTGACGACCAGATGCTTCAAATGATTCTTTCATAGGGAACTTTTGGATAACTTTGCTTAGAGAGTTCGTTCAGAAACTTGTATAGAAACTTTCTTAATGAGCACTCGACAAACGCATTTCGCGAACATACACAAAGTCCCAGCTATGGACCTAGTGCATCATCATAACTGAGGTCTCTTGCATTTCTCTACACGTAATTGGATCTCATATGGAGATGTTTAGCGAAGTAGAATAGAAAAAATCGAATGCAACTACACAAGAAAGAGTCTCTAACTGTCGTTCGGAATCAGTTTTGCGCAGTGTTAAGTGAAACATGGATATCTGACTCATACAGAGTCCGTTTTGACTTCAAAAGTGGTCAAAACGTTTGTGACGACCAGATGCTTCAAAGGATTCTTTCATAGGGAACTTTTGGAGAACTTTTTTAAGGAGTTCGTTCAGAAACATGTATAGAAATTTTCTTAATGAGCACTCGACAAACGCATTTCGAGAACATACACAAAGTCCCAGCTATGGACATAGTGCATCATCATAACTGAGGTCTCTTGCATTTCCCTACAAGTAATTGGATCTCATATGGAGATGTTTAGTGAAGTAGAATGGAAAAAATCGAATGCAACTACACAAGAACCAGTCTGCAACTGTCGTTCGGAATCAGTTTTGCGTAGTGTTAACTGAAACATGGATATCTGACTCATACGGAGTCCATTTTGGATCCACAAGTAGTCAAAACGTTTGTGACGACCAGATGCTTCAAAGGATTCTTTCATAGGGAACTTTTGGAGAACTTTTCTTAAGGAGTTCGTTTAGAAACTTGTATAAAAATTTCTTAATGAGCACTTGACAAACGCATTTCGAGAGCATACACAAAGTCCTAGCTATGGACCTAGTGCATCATCATAACTGAGGTATCTTGCATTTCCCTACAAGTAATTGGACCTCATATGGACGTGTTTAGTGAAGTAGAATGGAAAAAAGCGATTGCAACTACACAAGAACCAGCCTGTAACTGTCGTTCGTAATCAGTTTTGCGTAGTGTTAACTGAAACATGGATATCTGACTCATACAGAGTCCGTTTTGGCTTCACAAGTGGTCAAAACGTTTGTGACGACCAGATTCTTCAAAGGATTCTTTCATAGGGAACTTTTGGAGAACTTTTCTTAAGGAGTTCGTTCAGAAACATGTATAGAAACTTTCTTAATGAGCACTCGACAAACGCATTTCGAGAACATACACAAAGTCCCAGCTATGGGCCTAGTGCATCATCATAACTGAGGTCTATTGCATTTCCCTACAAGTAATTGCATCTAATATGGAGATGTTTAGTGAAGTAGAATGGAAAAAATTGAATGCAACTACACAAGAACCACTCTGTCACTCGCGTTCGGAATCAGTTTTGCACAGTGTTATCTGAAACATGGATATCTGACTCATACGGAGTCCGTTTTGGCTCCAAAAGTAGGCAAAACTTTTGTGACGACCAGATCCTTCAAAGGATTCTTTCATAGGGAACTTTTGGAGAACTTTTCTTAAGGAGTTCGTTCAGAAACTTGTATAGAAACTTCCATAATGAGCACACGACAAACGCATTTCGAGAACATACGCAAAGTCCTCAGTATGGACCTAGTGCATCATCATAACTGAGGTCCCTTGCATTTCCCTACAAGTAATTGGATCTCATATGGAGATGTTTAGTGAAGTAGAATGAAAAAAATCAAATGCAACTACACAAGAACCAGTCTGTAACTATCGTTCAGAATCAGTTTTGCGCAGTGTTAACTGAAACATTGATATCTGACTCATACGGAGTCCGTTTTGGCTCCACAAATAGTCAAAATGTTTGTGACGACCTGATGCTTCAAAGGATTCTTTCATAGGGAACTTTTGGAGAACTTTTCTTAAGGATTTTGTTCAGAAACTTGTATAGAAACTTTCTTAATGAGCACTCGACAAACACATTTCGAGAACATACACAAAGTCCTAGCTATGGACCTAGTGCATCATCATAACTGAAGTATCTTGCATTTCCCTACAAGTAGTTGGATCTCATATGGAGATGTTTAGTGAAGTAGAATGGAAAACATCGAATGCAACTACACAAGAACCAGTCTGTACTTGTCGTTCGGAATCAGATTTGCACAGTGTTAACTGAAACATGGATATCTGACTCATACGGAGTCCGTTTTGGCTCCACAAGTAGTCAAAACGTTTTTGACGACCAGATGCTTCAAAGGATTCTTTCATAGGGAACTTTTGGAGAACTTTTCTTAAGGAGTTCGTTCAGAAACTTGTATAGAAACTTTCTTAATGAGCACTTGACAAACGCATTTCGAGAACATACACAAAGTCCCAGCTATGGACCTAGTGCATCATCATAACTGAGGTCTCTTGCATTTCCCTACAAGTAATTGGATCTCATATGGAGATGTTTACTGAAATAGAATGGAAAAAATCGAATGCAACTACACAAGAACCAGTCTGTAACTGTCGTTCGGAATCAGTTTTGCGCAGTGTTAACTGAAACATAGATATCTGACTCATACGGAGTCTGTTTTGGCTCCACAAGTAGTCAAAATGTTGTGACGACCAGATGCTTCAAAGGATTCTTTCATAGGGAACTTTTGGAGAAATTTTCTTAAGGAGTTCCTTCAGAAACTTTTATAGAAACTTTCTTAATGAGCACTCGACAAACGCATTTCAAGAACATACGCAAAGTCCCAAGTATGGAGCTAGCGCATCATCATAACTGAGGTCTCTTGCATTTACCTACAGGTAATTGGATCTCATATGGAGATGTTTAGTGAAGTAGAATGGAAAAAATCGAATGCAACTACACAAGAACCAGTCTATAACTGTCGTTCGGAATCAGTTTTGCGCAGTGTTAACGGAAACATGGATATCTGACTTATACGGAGTCCGTTTTGGCTTCACAAGTGGTCAAAACGTTTATGACGACTAGATGCTTGAAAGGATTCTTTCATTGGGAACTTTTGGAGAAGTTTTCTTAAGGAGTTCGTTCATAAACTTGTATAGAAACTTTATTAATGAGCACTGGACAAACGCATTTCAAGAACATACGCAAAGTCCCAAGTATGGACCTATTGCATCATCATAACTGAGGTCTCTTGCATTTACCTATAGGTAATTGGATCTCATATGGAGATGTTTAGTGAAGTATAATGGAAAAAATCGAATGCAACTACACAAGAACCAGTCTGTAATTGTCGTTCGGAATCAGTTTTGCGTAGTGTTAATTGAAGCATGGATATCTGACTCATACGGAGTTCGTTTTGGCTTCACAAGTGGTCAAAACGTTTGTGACGACCAGATGCTTCAAAGGATTCTTTCATAGGGAACTTTTGGAGAACTTTTCTTAAGGAGTTCGTTCACAAACTTGTATGGAAACTTTCTTAATGAGCACTTGACAAACGCATTTTGAGAACATACACAAAGTCCCAGCTATGGACCTAGTGCATCATCATAATTGAGGTCTCTTGCATTTCCCTACAAGTAATTGGATCTCATATGGAGATGTTTAGTTAAGTAGAATGGAAAAAATCGAATGCAACTACACAAGAACCAGTCTGTAACTGTCGTTCGAAATCAGTTTTGCGCAGTGTTAACTAAAACATGGATATCTCACTCATACGGAGTCCGTTTTGGATCCACAAGTAGTCAAAATGTTTGTGACGACTAGATGCTTCAAATGATTCTTTCATAGGGAACTTTTGGATAACTTTTCTTACGGAGTTCGTTCAGAAACTTGTATAGAAACTTTCTTAATGAGCACTCGACAAACGCATTTCGAGAACATACACAAAGTCCCAGCTATGGACCTAGTGCATCATCATAACTGAGGTCTCTTGCATTTCTCTACTAGTAATTGGATCTGATATGGAGATGTTTAGTGAATTAGAATGGAAAAAATCGAATGCAACTACACAAGAACCAGTCTGTCACTCGCGTTCGGAATCAGTTTTGCACAGTGTTATCTGAAACATGGATATCTGACTCATACGGAGTCCGTTTTGGCTCCACAAGTAGGCAAAACATTTGTGACGACCAGATGCTTCAAAGGATTCTTTCATAGGGAATTTTTGGAGAACTTTTCTTAAGGAGTTCGTTCAGAAACTTGTATAGAAACTTCCATAATGAGCACACGACAAACGCATTTCGAGAACATACGCAAAGTCCCAAGTATGGACCTAGTGCATCATCATAACTGAGGTCTCTTGCATTTCCCTACAAGTAATTGGATCTCATATGGAGATGTTTAGTGAAGTAGAATGAAAAAAATCTAATGCAACTACACAAGAACCAGTATGTAACTGTCGTTCAGAATCAGTTTTGCGCAGTGTTAACTGAAACATGGATATCTGACTCATACGGAGTCCGTTTTGGCTCCACAAATAGTCAAAATGTTTGTGACGACCAGATGCTTCAAAGGATTCTTTCATAGGGAACTTTTGGAGAACTTTTCTTAAGGATTTCGTTCAGAAACTTGTATAGAAACTTTCTTAATGAGCACTCGACAAACACATTTCTGGAACATACACAAAGTCCCAGCTATGGACCTAGTGCATCATCATAACTGAAGTATCTTGCATTTCCCTACAAGTAGTTGGATCTCATATGGAGATGTTTAGTGAAGTAGAATGGAAAACATCGAATGCAACTACACAAGAACCAGTCTGTAATTGTCGTTCGAAATCAGATTTGCACAGTGTTAACTGAAACATGGATATCTGACTCATACGGAGTCCGTTTTGGCTCCACAAGTAGTCAAAACGTTTTTGACGACCAGATGCTTCAAAGGATTCTTTCATAGGGAACTTTTGGAGAACTTTTCTTAAGGAGTTCGTTCAGAAACTTGTATAGAAACTTTCTTAATGAGCACTTGACAAACGCATTTCGAGAACATACACAAAGTCCCAGCTATGGACCTAGTGCATCATCATAACTGAGGTCTCTTGCATTTCCCTACAAGTAATTGGATCTCATATGGAGATGTTTACTGAAGTAGAATGGAAAAAATCGAATGCAACTACACAAGAACCAGTCTGTAACTGTTGTTCGGAATCAGTTTTGCGCAGTGTTAACGGAAACATAGATATCTGACTCATACGGAGTCTGTTTTGGCTCCACAAGTAGTCAAAATGTTTGTGACGACCAGATGCTTCAAAGGATTCTTTCATAGGGAACTTTTGGAGAAATTTTCTTAAGGAGTTCCTTCAGAAACTTTTATAGAAACTTTCTTAATGAGCACTCGACAAACGCATTTTAAGAACATACGCAAAGTCCCAAGTATGGAGCTAGCGCATCATCATAACTGAGGTCTCTTGCATTTACCTACAGGTAATTAGATCTCATATGGAGATGTTTAGTGAAGTAGAATGGAAAAAATCGAATGCAACTACACAAGAACCAGTCTGTAACTGTCGTTCGGAATCAGTTTTGCGCAGTGTTAACGGAAACATGGATATCTGACTCATACGGAGTCCGTTTTGGCTTCACAAGTGGTCAAAACGTTTATGACGACCAGATGCTTGAAAGGATTCTTTCATAGGGAACTTTTGGAGAAGTTTTCTTAAGGAGTTCATTCATAAACTTGTATAGAAACTTTATTAATGAGCACTGGACCAACGCATTTCAAGAACATACGCAAAGTCCCAAGTATGGACCTATTGCATCATCATAACTGAGGTCTCTTGCATTTACCTACAGGTAATTGGATCTCATATGGAGATGTTTAGTGAAGTAGAATGGAAAAAATCAAATGCAACTACACAAGAACCAGTCTGTAACTGTTGTTCGGAATCAGTTTTGCGCAGTGTTAACTGAAACATGGATATCTGACATATACGGAGTCCTTTTTGGCTTCACAAGTGGTCAAAACGTTTGTGACGACCAGATGCTTCAAAGGATTCTTTCATAGGGAAATTTTGGAGAACTTTTCTTAAGGAGTTCGTTCAGAAACTTGTATAGAAACTTTCTTAATGAGCACTCGACAAACGCATTTCGAGAACATACACAAAGTCCCAGCTATGGACCTAGTGCATCATCATAACTGAGGTCTCTTGCATTTCCCTACAAGTAATTGGATCTGATATGGAGATGTTTAGAGAAGTAGAATGGAAAAAATCGAATGCAACTACACAAGAACCAGTCTGTAACTCTCGTTCGGAATCAGTTTTGCACAGTGTTAACTGAAACATGGATATCTGACTCATACGGAGTCCGTTTTGGCTCCACAAGTGGTCAAAATGTTTGTGACGACCAGATGCTTCCAAGCATTCCTTCATATGGAACTTTTGGAGAACTTTTCTTAAGGAGTTCGTTCAGTGTAACATCCCAAAATTCTAAATTTTGGAATGTTATAATAAACAGATAGATTGGATTGATTATTTGATTGATTGACTGAAAGTGAGTGAATTCGAAATCTTTTGAAAGTTAAATGAGAGGGAAAAAAGGACTTTCCCAAACTTTCATTTTGCTTTTATGATCTCCATGAATTCAAATTCTTTTCATCACAAAACCCTCGAGAGAAGATGACATGACTTCTTCCATTTATTTAAATGGAAAGGGGTGTTGAAAATATTTGAATATCATTTGAAAATATTTCCAATTCAGAAACTTCAAGCAACTCAATGATTTTCATGAGAGAAGATAAAATGACTTTTTCAAAACATATGAAATATGAGTTGGAAGTTTAAAAGGATCTAATTTAAATTCCTTTTGGAAATTATTTTCAATTTGGAGTATTTGGGTTTTATTCAAATTATTTTTCTCCAAAACAAAAATATATGGAAAATAGGGTAACATGATTCCCTACAACAGAAAATTGGAGAGAAATAAATTTGAATTAATTTTGCTATTTTGAAAATGATTTTTATTGGATTTTAGTAGAGCAATAGCACTCTTTGATTTATTTGAATTTTTGTGGATTTTATTTAATGGTAGAAAAATGCCATGCTGTAGGAAATCTTTTTCTGAAAATTTTCATATATAATATGCCTATGTACAATTTTATTTTTGTTTCGTTATACAGTTTTCCTTTCTATTTCTAAAAAAAAGAAAAAAACTGTACGTGCCGCCCAAATTTTATCCGTCGCCTACGTGCACAGTGCACCCATGCTGGCCCATGTTGTTTTTGGTTATGTTTGCAAAAAAAAATATTTTTTCTTTTTCTTAATTTTTTTTCCTTCTTTTAGTGTTTGAAAAAAAACTGTCGCACGCACGCTCGCGGCCGGCCGAAGCTTTAGGCCCATGCGTTTTTCTCTTCTCTTTTTTTTTTGTTTTTCGTCTACATTTAGTCCCACATTGCCTAGCCTTTGACCTTTAAGCCTTTTTTCATCAATAAATATAGACCCATAGAGCCTCCAAAAATCATCCGATTCGGGTTAAATCAAAATTTTGGTTGACTAGATTCCTTAAAGAAAAATATATTTCTCCTCTCCGGCGGGACTTTTGGAAGTCTCCTCACTCCGAAGTCGTCAGGTATATTTATTCGTTCTCTGTATTTATGCGTTAGACCTAATTTTTTTTAGCCGTAGCTATTTTTCTTCTGCAAAACAGCTTGGCCCTGATTTTTCAAACAACCATAACTTTTTACTCGTTCATCCAAATTAGATGAAACCAGCGCCTATCCAGTTAACCTGTCACGTCAACTTTTTGAAATTTTCAAATTTCTAAATTTGTTCAAATTCATATTCAAACTTCTTTTGTTCATAACTTAAGTTCCGTAACTCCGTTTGAGTTGATTCTTTTTGCAAAGCGAAGCACTTGACCTAAACTTTCTGATAAGGCCAAATCCATCTAATTTTGGTACTGTTAGAAATTGTTTTATGTTGCAAGAGTTATTTGCTTGGTTTTGAAGTTTTCCGAATTGTTTTCCTCGTTCTTTCTGATCTTTTTGAGTGATTGCTTATGTGTGGTTACCATTGCTTGCTTACACTACTGGAATCAGCTAATTTGCCATCTGCCAGCTCTTTGCCGTCTGCTAGCTGACGGCAAAGAAGCTCTTTGCCATCAGCTATACATAAGTAGACGGCAAAGAAAAGGCTGACGGCAAAGAAGCTCTTTGCCATCAGCCAGCTCTTTGCTGGTGTGGTGGCCCCCACCCCCCGCTTGTTTGAAAAAATCTTAACGGCCCACTTCTTTGCCGTCCGCTAGCAGACGGCAAAGAGGCAAAAAGGCGGACGGCAAAGGCTGGCTGACGGCAAAGAGGGCACTTGACTAACGGCCGGTACCCCCCGCCCGTTACTCACTTCGTCCTCGCCCTTCTCCTCCCACCCTGCCGCCGCCGCCGCCCGCCGCCCCGGCTCCCCGCCGCCCCAC
>NC_057805.1:430272128-430304993 GCF_018294505.1 Triticum aestivum
CCCCGACCCCGACACGGCACCCTGAGACCGACACGACACCCCAACCCCCGACACCTCCCGAAAAGGTGTTCTTTGGCCTTCCAGAAGCCGACGGGGTCATATATTTGTGAATTATTAGTTAGGTCATATATCTTTCGATTTTGTTATGAAAAACATCATATATAATTGTGTTGATCGGGTAGTTTTAAATGTGCAGTTGTTTCATCGCTGCGAGGTTTGGTGTTCGACGACCTCGCCGTGCGTTTGACGAGCTCTGCCCCTTCGTTCGTGGGTGAGCACAAATGACATGTCCTCCTCCCCCATTAATTATTTGATCTATTCCGATGAAACTTGATAGCTAGATATATATGTGTCTTGAATCATCAGTATGCGTAACCAATATGTGTCTCCCGTTCGAAAGCGTCATAGTTATAAATATGCATGCATTTGCATATTTATAACCTTGATTCTTTCAAATTGTCCAACGCTATCCATGGACAGCCCGAGTATGTTTAGATTGGGTTCGTTTTCCTATATGCTTTGCTCCGGATCCGACGCATAAATTTCGTCAGTGCCTCCCCTGTTGTTCTCCGGGTACACATCCTCTCTGTTTATTGTAGAGACGTGTATCAGGAGAACAGCGGGGAGGTGCTGCCGAAATTTTGCGTAGGATCCGGGGCATAGCATGGGAAAATGAACCCAATCTAAACATGCTCGGGTGGGATTAGGACCTATCATTACCTATTAGAGTGTAGGTTGCATGGACGTAATAAAATTGACAAAGTAGATCAACTGATGAATACATACATGGTGAATTATATATATATATATGTTGTGTGTCTAGTAGCTCTGAAAGTCAAGATGAGTGATCGTGCGTGGATGTACACCGGTCACACTGGTCAGAACAAATGGAGCACTGAATGGTTCACAAAAACCAAGGGGTTTGTGCGAGCCGCATTTGCAAATGGCCAGAGGAAAACCTGGTGCCTCTGTTTACGGTGCGGCAATTGGGAAAAGAGGACAGAGGCTGAAATGGGCAAACACCTGCAGAAGAGTGGTTTTACGCCCGATTATACGGTGTGGACATTTCATGGTGAGTCTGCCCAACGTGACCGAGCTGAGGTGGATCGTCGTCGCACCGACGAGCATGGTACCGGGATGGAAAACATGGTGCAAGACTTTGATGATGCTCGGGATTCGGAGGAGGAGATGGAGGAATCTGCAAAGGCCTTCAATGAAATGTTGGAGTCTTCAAAACGTCCGCTCCATGAGCACACTGAGCTTTGTCAGTTGGATGCCATCTCACAAGTAATGGCTCTGAAGGCTCAGTTCAACTTGGGCAGAGAATGCTACGATGCAATGATGACAGTATTTGGACGCTTTCTACCCAAAGGCCATGTAATGCCTGCAAACCTGTACCAGTCGGACAAAATCCTCCGTGCACTGAAGATGCCCTATGATAAGATACATGCCTGTGAGAAAGGATGTGTCTTGTTTAGGCTTGACTATGCGGACTTGAACTATTGTCCCATTTGCAAGTCTTCCAGGTATGTTGTGGTAGACAACGGTATGGGTGAGAAGACACAGACCAAAATCCCCGTTAGTGTTCTTCAGTATATGCCAATCGTACCAAGACTTCAACGTCTTTTCATGGTCGAAGAGACGGGCAGATAGATGACATGGCACAAAACGGGCAAAAGAACCGAACTAGATGCAGATGGGAATCTGATGATTGTACACACATCGGATGGTGTTGCGTGGAAAAAGTTTGATGAATTACATGGTGACAAAGCGGCAGATCCGAGGCATCCTCGAGTCGGCATCAGCACGGATGGGTTCAGTGTGTTTGGTATGACGGCAGCCCAATACAGTTGTTGGCCCGTATTTGTCTTTCCACTCAATCCCCCCCCCGGACAGATTATGCAAAGAAAGAACATTTTCCTGACGTTGATAATTCCAGGGCCCAACTATCCGGGGAAAAATATGAATGTGTACATGCAACCGCTTAAGGACGAATTGCAAGAAGCCGGGGATAATGGGTTCAAGACATACGACGCCTATAGCAAACGGAACTTCATAATGCGTGTCTGGTACATGTACTCGACGCATGACTTGTCGGCGTATGCGCTATTCGTTGGCTGGTGTGTGCATGGAAGGTTCCCGTGCCCCACATGCAAGGGAGCTCTTGAGTTTCGTTGGCTTCAGGCTGGTCGCAAGTTTTCTTGCTTCGACATGCATAGACAGTTCCTGAATCCTCGCCATAAGTTCAGGAAAGACAAGAAGAACTTCATCAGAGGTAGAGTTGTCAAAAACTCTGCACCACATGCATTGACAGGCCAACAGACCCTGGATCAGTTAAACACTCTCGAGCCAGATCCAGAGCGTCCAGGGTACTTCAAGGGGTATAATTCTAAGCACGCCTGGACTCACAAAACATGCTTATGGGATCTGCCTTACTTCAAAGACCTCCTTTGCCCACACAACATCGACGTGATGCACACTGAGAAGAATATCGCGGAGGCACTTTTTGGTACATTGTTCGGCATAGATGGGAGGTCAAAGGATAATACTAAGGCTAGAGTCGATCTGGAGGCGCTATGTGATAGGCCGTTACAAAACATGAAAGAACCGAAAGGAAAGCAGAACTGGACGAAGCCAAAGGCATGGTTCAATCTTGGAAGGCCAGCTATGAGGGAAATTATCTTGTGGGTGAAAATGCAGTTGATGTTCCCCGATGGGTATGCAGCGAATCTACAGAGGGGAGCCAGTCTTGATAAATTGAAGATATTTGGTCTCAAGAGTCATGATTGGCACATATGGATTGAGCGGGTAATGCCGGTGATGTTGCGTGGCTTCATCCCTAAGGATGAATGGCTAGTACTGGCAGAACTCAGCTATTTCTTCCGTGTTCTTTGTGCGAAAGAACTATCGCCTGGCGTGCTAGAAGAAATGGAAGAGTTGGCGCCGGAGTTGATCTGCAAGTTAGAGAAGATCTTTCCACCGGGCTTCTTTAATCCAATGCAACATTTGATTTTGCATCTCCCGACCGAGGCAAGATTGGGGGGGGCCCGTGCAAAATCGTTGGTGCTACCCAACTAAGAGGATGCAGAAGACGCTTCGACAAAAATGTAAAAATAAACGTAGAATTGAAGCATCGATGGCTGAGGCATTCATCACTGAGGAGGCGGCAAACTTCGTGACAGCACACTACGAAGCCAAAAATCGTCATTTGCATAATCCGAAGCCTCGGTACAATGCTGACGACCCTAAAAAGGGTGGATCCAACCTCAGCCTATTCAAAGGGAATCTCGCACCAGCCAGTGTTTCAAATCCAGTATCTTTGGATAACGAACAATGGCGGACCATTTCTTTGTATATCTTCAACAACCTGATAGAAGTGCGGCCGTACATCGAGTAAGTTCTCGGTACATAGTTCGCAACTTCTATTTCCTTTGAACTGCTCTTATTCCTAGATATTTCATACAGTCGATACGTCGCCTTATTCTCGTATGGAGCGGTGATCCAAAAGGATTCTGTCGAAGAGTATGAGCTTCTCGCAAAGCAAGGAGGCGGCTATCCCGGTTTCATCTCTTGGTTCAAACAAACGGTAATTTCTATTAGACTTGTAGGCTAATTTGTAGGCGGCTATCCCGGTTTCATTCGCTAATTTGTGTGTAATGCAACAATCCTTTCATATTAAACTTGTAGGCTAATTCAGAGTCTATGGACGCCGAATTGAGACAAGTCGCTAATGGTTTTGACTATAAGGTCCGTTCATTTGACAAATACGACATCAACGGGTATCGCTTTCGTACCAATGGCAAAGAGCTATCTATGGCCGACCGAAAGTCTACAAATTGTTGTGTATCTGCTATCGGCGAAGGAGGTACCGAGTATTATGGGAGAGTTGAAGCAATTTATGAACTTCTATTCTATGGTGAAAACCCACCGAATGTCGTAGTCTTCAAATGTTATTGGTTTCAGCCGAAGGAGACTAGAAGGACTCATGAACATATAGGGCTAGTTGAAATCAACCAAAGCACCCATTTAGATGTTCCTGATGTCTATATTACGGCTCAACAGGCGACCCAAGTATTCTATCTACCGTGGGCCTGCCAAACTAATCCAAATCTGAAAGGTTGGGATGTCGTTTATGAAGTGCCGCCACGTGCTAGACTATCTCCCCCAAAGGAAGAGGATTATGAACCTCACATTAACCCAGACACATATGAAGGAGAATTCTTCCAAGAGACACGTCTTTCCAAAAAGCGTTTCAAGAACCGCTATAGTTCACCCCAAAACATTGAAGTAGACAGCGACAGTGAATCCGACATCACCCCAGAGGAGGAACAAGAAGAGCCGGAACAAGAAGAGGTTACTGCTGCGGATGACCTGTCATTGCTTGACCGATTACGTCAAGGTGGCCTTGCACATGTTGATGCCACTGAACCCTATGAGCCCGTCATTGATTATAGTGATGATGATGATTATGCATTTATTGATGATACTGATCGAGATTATTAGTAGTGCCAGGTATTAAATTTTTTAATGTTGTACTTGATGATGATACACTTAAGTGATACACATATTATTATTCATGTCGGTCTTTTTTTTATGTTGTACTAATTTCGTTTACTGTTTGTCATGGCAGGTGTTGAAAGATGGTCGGCGCTGGTCGGGAGCGCGCCAAGGCCCCTTCTTCGTCGGCGCGTGGTCTGAGGTCTTCGATTCCAGACGTACCTCTCCGCCGAGCGTTGCTGGACAGTATGTCCACACCGCCGGGCCCTTCTTCGTCGACCGCGGTGCCCAGCAGGGGACGAGGTAGGAAGAGAGGAGGTGGGGCACGTGGTCGCGGGAGAGGAGGTAGGGTGACTGCTAGGGCGCCTTCCTCGCCGCCACCCCCAGCTGTTTCACCCGAGCACGTGACTGCTAGGGTGGACTCGTCCGAGGAGGAGGCTACACGAACTCCGGTCCACGGGTCTTGGGCCCACGAGCCTCAGGTCGACTGGCCTTCGGCCCACGAGAGTTCGGCCCACGAGACCCCGGAGGAGCACACGTCCGGATGGGGTACCTGGCCGGATCAGCCCGAGGAGCCGAGTGGCCATGCTGATGATGGCGGGGAGCCGACTGATCTTGAGGAGGAGGGTGGCACCGTCTACCAGCGTGGTGCTACACGGCTCCCGTCCGTGCCGGCGACCCGCGAGCAGAGGTGGTTGATCTTCCCTGATGGGGAGAGGCACGTAAGTGCATTTAATATTTTTGTACCTTCTGCATTCACGTTTCTTCAAATAACTAATGCGTTGGCCTTGTCATGCTGCAGGGGTTGGGACCACCATCATAGTGTCCGCCGGCCCAACTCCGTCCTTGGAGTTCTTTGCCGGCAAAACTTCCCGGGGTTTGTCACATTGCCTGGTGAGGGTCGGCTTCCAGAGCTTGGGTTGAGCTGGGAGCACTACGTGGCTGCCCCGGCCCTGCCGGATGTCATTATCGACGGTGTCGTGTGCGACACGAGGGCAGACATGGTGATCAGGACGTTCTGGGTAATTTCTCCTTTACACATTTCAAAATCTTCAACTAGCTAGTTATTAATTGTACTAATCAATATTGTCTCATTTGATTGCAGACATTCTACAGGTGTGAGGAGGGATACGAGGAGGACAGCGCAAATGTTATCCAGAACGTCTGCAAGCGCCTACTCCAGAACTTACGGCACGAGGCTCGGGTGCTGTTCGAGACTACTACGCCTTGCGTGGTATCAAGAAGACCAAGCCGGCGTGCCGCGATAAGTTCCTGAGTAAGGAGCAGTACATGAAGGTAATTCTTAAGGCCTTCTACTTAACTTCCTTCATTTAGTAATTCTTAGCCGTAGCGCTCAAGTTTCTATTTGCTAACTTAGGCGCCTCCGAGATGGTGTGCGGATCGGATGGATTGTTGGGAGGTGTTGGTCGATGAGTGGTGCTCACAAGAATGGCTAGCCCTCCACAACCAGGCCAAGGACAAACGTGCCCAAATGGAAGGTGTGCCACACCATCAAGGCAGCTCCAACTTATATCAGTTCGGGCGCAACTGGGTATGTGGTTTGCTTCATGATTCATGCAATTCATTCATCATGCTAGCTTGAGCCCTTTAATTACTAATTTTCATTGTTTCTCTCTTTCAGGCACGCCACAATAAGGCGGATAAGGTGCCAGAGGTGTACGACCTGTATGCCATGGCCCACACTGGCTCTTTCAAGAAAGTCAAGGCTTTCTCTCAGTCTGACCTCGATGATGCAAACAACTTCACCAACATCTCCTCCCACAACAAGCTTGTGAGATATAGAGATGAGGGGAAGGCGAGGAAAGGGGAGGACTTTAACCCGAGCCAGGGTCCCATTGATCCAGAGCTGGTGATGATATCTGGTGGCGGGAGGTCCCATGGCTCCATAGCCATTGGAGATGGACTTATCCGTTGTCCTAGCACTCTCCCGGAGATCAAGGCGCGCCAGTCGAGCTCCGCTCCTGAGATAAGGCCTCGTGAACGGCCAGTGCAAATCGCCATCAAGGTTAGTGATACGTACTCAGTTATCTTTCTCCATTACATTGTGTGCGTTTCCATCAATGATTACAAATGGTCATGTGAGTGGTGTTGCAGGCTGCTATACAGACTGAGAGAGATAGAACGGAGAAACTTCTGGCGGAGGCGGCGGAGAGGCAGCGGGAGATGGAGGAGAGGACGAGAAAGATGATGGAGGAGGAGAGGGCACGGAATGACATGCAGGCAAGGGCCATGTACGAGCTCCTTGTGGTAAGTTTCTTCTGCAGATTACTTGCTAGTCTTAACATTTGAGTCTCATTACTAACTAGTATGACTCTGTTCTGAAAACCAAATGTGCAGTCTGTGTGCGAGAAGTCCGGTCAGCCCGCTCCGCCGATGCCAGTGATTGCTCCTGGGAGCACGGTGAGTTTAGTTTGAATGGACATTACTTGGTAGTCTTAACATTTGAGTGTCGTAATGGTAACGAGACATTGGAAATGATCTTTGGTGCAGCTTAACTCCAGAAACGCATCGCACGATCCTTCTCCAGGTAGCAGCACTAGCCACCCCGCTCCTACACCTCCCTGATCACGGTAAGTTTCTCTAGTGTTTTGCTTAACAAATGCATAAAGACCTAGACTTAGCTTTATTTCCTCCAATATGCTTACCATAATGACCTAGAGTTAGCTTATTTTCCTCCAAAATGACCCATTTTACCTAGGTTAGCTTATAAATGATGCAGTTCATCCAAGTTAGCTCAAAAATGGCCCATTTTACCTAGATTAGCTCCTAAATGATCCATTTTACCTACGTTAGCTTTAAAATGGCACATTTCACCTACGTTAACTCCAAAATGACCCATCTTACCTAGGTTATCTCATAAACGATCCATTTCAACTAATTTAGCTCATAAACGATCCATTTGACCTAAGTGAGCTAAAAAACAATCCATTTCACCTAAATTAGCTCTTAAATGATCCATTTCACCTAAGTTAGCTCAAAAAGATCCATTTCAACTAAATTAGCTCTAAAATGACCCATTTTACGTAGATGAGCTCCTAAATGATCCATTTTACCTACGTTAGCTTTAAAATGACCCATTTCACCTAGGTTAGCTCCAAAATGACCCATTTCACCTAGATTAGCTCCAAAATGACCCATTTCACCTAGGTTAGCTCCAAAATGACCCATTTCACCTTACTTAGCTAAAAAACGATGCCCTTCACCTTAGTTAGCTCATAAACGACCCATTTCAACTAAGTTAGCTCATAAGTGATCCATTTCAACTAAGTTAGATCATAAACAACCCATTTCAACTTAGTTAGCTCATATATGATCCATTTCACCTAAGTTAGCTCATAAATGACATATACTTCTTGTTCTAGTCTTCTTCTTGTTCTAGTCACCTATTTCTAACTTTCTTATTTACCATTTTGCAGATTTCATTCACTTCATGGAAGCTAGCTTGCTATGATGGAGTGCTTGCTTTTCCTTTGATGAAACTTTGCATTGTATCTAGCTTGTTATGATGGATGGAACTATGTGATATGGATCATTGCATCTAACTTGCTATGTTGATGAAACTTTGCATTGTAATATATATATATGGATGGAACTATGTGTATGGATGGAACTTATGAAGTGTATGAACAATGTGTATGGATGAAACTGATGTGATATGTGATATGAAACTTATGTGCTGGATATGTGCTGGATATGTGATATGAAACTTATATATTTTCTGTGCAAATTGTGGGATTTAATAAAAAACAGAAAAAACAGACAATATGCAGGCTCTTTGCCGTCTACCACCGACGGCAAAGAGCTCTTTGCCGTCTGCCGCAGACGGCAAAGAAGCCACGTGGCAGCCAACTGTGCTTCCTGGGAGCTGACCCATTTGGTCAGTTTGCCTACAGTGGCAGACGGCAAAGACTTTGCCGTCCGTGGCAGACGGCAAAGAACCTGCACTTTGCCATCAGTGGCAGACGGCAAAGAACCTGCCATCTAGTGACGTGTAGATGACATCATAAGGCGGACGGCAAAGACCAGAGAAATTTTGCCGTCCACGGCGGACGGCAAAGGTCTGCCGTTAGCCACTTAACGGACTGACAGCGCAATTATTGCCGTCCGCCCTCTTTGCCGTCCGCCGCAGACGGCAAAGAGCCTTTGCCGTCCGCCGCCAGGAAGCAGACGGCAAAGCAACTGTTTACCATAGCCTTCTTTGCCGGAGCCTTTTGCCGTCCGCGGCTGACGGCAAAGGTCTTTGCCGTCCGCCTTTCGAGCCTTTGCCGTCCGCCGTGGCAGACGGCAAAGTAGCTGTTTCCTGTAGTGTTACGATAGATTGACCAGAGTGTGACGAGTAGATCTATCCAGAGTATTGAGTGCGAATCATCTTCATCAACATTGCACGCAAGTTCACACTTTGATCATACCTCTTTTACTACCCAGTTTTATTGCATTAGACAAATCCTCAAACATTGCATGGTTAGGATCTAATTAAATTGTGGGTATTGGGAAGTAGTTGAGGTAGTACCTATTGCCCTGTTTATTATCAAACCCTTGGGAGTTACTTCTACGTTTTCTTATATCGCCATGCTATGCTAGTAGACGTGGATTGGGTTTGAGAGATATTCACGACAGATGTGAGATTGTTAATTAATGGTTTACTTAAGGTGGCAACTAAAACTAACATCTGGGTGGATTGAGGCACCTGGAGAACCCAGTGTTGCCTGTTTTTCTAAGGACCGCCACCCAGGTTCAAAGGGATCATGAGATTATTCATGCTAGAAACTTCCGTGTGCAGCCACAAGCTATTATGGGCTCTAGCATAGTTGAGTAGGTTACATGATCTCTTGAAGAGGTGGGCTAGCAGATGTAGGGGAAAGTAGGTGTAACTGTCCACCCGGAGTAAAGAGTTATTGTTTCTGAAACACTGTGTCTCGGTCATCCGTTTCGCAAACATCATGTAGTGCGAGAATCAAGCGGAGGCGATCGAGTCTTGTGGGGAAAAGTGCGCAAACCTCTGCAGAGTGTACAAACTAATCATGGTTAGCCGTGTCCCCGGTTATGGACAACTTGAGTATCTAGTACTTGGATTATCATGTGAATCTCATCATGTTACTTAATTAATATTGTTGGGTTAACGATGATACTTAATTGGGATTGAGATGCTGTCAACCATCTCAATGTTTCACAACCACCATGATAGTCAAATAAAATTTATTCCTTTGCAGTAGGGAAAAATTGGCTTTTCGCAAAAACATTATAACCATAGAGCTTTTCCACCAGCCATATATGCATGTAGTGATAGCCTTTGTTCATCATTTCTCTATGGTGTGAATTTGCCAGCATATTCCATGTGCTGACCCGTTTTCGGGCTGCAACGTTTCATGTTGCAGGATTCTTACGACGAGTAAGTGATACGTTAGGGTTACGATTTCTACACTCAACTTTGCCGTTGGTGTTGATGGGAATCCACAACCTTGTTACTTCCGCTATTTGGATTGAGGTAATAGTATTTACGTTACTTTATACATGTGATTTACCTCTGTTATAAATCCTTGAGTACTGTGTGTGTCAGCATACCGATCCAGGGATGACACTTAAGCACAGAGACTTGATCCATTCAGGTCGGGTCGCTACAAGATGGTATCAGAGCACATGTTGACTGTAGGACGTGACCCTAGAAACTGGCAAGCCCATAGGAAGGATTTTCCCTAAAACTTTCCTTTTCAAAAATATCTTTTACCTCTCTTCTTTTCCGAGTCTTATTCAAATATTCCCTTTTAGTGAGACTATACCCCTTTCCCCTGTTGACCACAAAGATTCGACTGATGAGACCACTCCAAGAAGGACAAGATATCGGACAACCAAGACCACTACGGAATGAAGGAGATTCTACCGTGCATCTGAATAATGGAAACTACAACAGTTGAAGACTCCGAAGACTAGGAGAATTTGAAGGCTCTGAAGAATTCCCAGATTTGACCTAGTAAGGCTACCCCTATGGAACTTGGCAGACTATGGAAGCTGTCAATACCTGAGTCTGCTGTCAATACCTGAGATCAAGGTGTATCGGAGAAAGACCGGAGCATGGAGAGTTAAAAACTCAAAGTTCTGTCAAGGAAAACCCTAAGGCAGGAGATATCAACTATGGAGAGATAGCTCATGGAAATGACAAGAGCAGAAACACGGCTATCCATGATGTTATCGCCCGCTTATGCTATTGTCACCGTGCTGAGTTAAGCATGCATATGCATGGTAGGATTGGATGGTAGAAGGCTGATGGAGCACCTACCAGCAAGACGAAGTTTTAACCTTAGCTGGTGTATCACCAGGATCTGGAGCATTACATCAGGAAGTTTAAAGATGAACCTTCAGGAAGCAGTATTCGACAAGTAAGCGTTTCGGGAAGAACTCAGGACCCAGAAGTTGAAAGTAGCCATGATGGAGGAGCAAAACCTCGAGACATCCAAGACTCGTCAGGAACTGAAGGACAGTAGGATCATGGTTCATGTCAAGGATGTTGAGACCCAGAAGTTGGAGTGCAACTCCAGAAATATTAAAGGACGTCACGAGAGACTTCGCGTCAACAGAGATGATTTGGCAAAAGAATTTGAGAAGGACAAGCATGATCGGAAGAAGCCATTGGAGGCATGAACAAGACTTGAAGAGTTTGATGACTTTGAAGATTTATTGACCTTAGAAGACCAAACCCCTGTTATATACCTACGTTAGATGCGACGATTGTGAGCTGTCATTTGTTTGTTGTTTTTCCGACAGCCACAAATAAAAATCTGTCTTTTCAAAACTTTTGTTTGTATTGTGTGCATCTCTCTCTACCTCTCTTATCTCACCCCAAACCCATGGACCCAATAGAGGATGAATGGAGATGAGCTTGTATTTTCTGGACCGATGAGTCAATTGGAGACGGACCGATGGATTCAGAACATGGAGGATCACATGAAGAATAACCCTATAGTCGGAAAGGATATGACCCGGCATGCTCTTCAATGTTTTGAAAGAGGTGCTGCTACTTGGTGGAGGACGTACCAAACCATCAATGGATGGCAAGGAGTAACCACTTGGAAAGAATTTAAGTGGACTCTACAAAGATCTCGTCTTGTGTCCCAGAAATTGAAGCCTCGTGGAAAGGATATGAAGAAACCTTGTGCATACAAGCCTTGTGGAGAAATAGGACACAACCATAAGGAACACAAGGATGAATGCCCTAATTGTGAAGGAAGTCACCCAGTTGAAGAATGCCCAAGTAGGCAGATCACTTGTTTCTTGTGTGAAGGGACTACCCACTACCCTGCTCAGTGTCACATCTACCCCATGGTACAAAGGACCATCCAGCAGAAGAAAGAAGCAATGAAAAGAGCCTCATGGAAATTTTAGAGGAATCTGTGATGAAGGAAGAGGTGGAGGACACACCCAAAGAAGAACCAATTAAACCCTGCACCAAGTCATGCTATTCATGTGGAGAAGAAGGACACGTCTCCCAAAATTGTCTAAATGGGGATTTAGTAGAATCCCGATAGAGGAAGTAGAGTATGACCCACAGGAAATAGAAGCCCTGATTGGAACGGAAAAGTCCAGGAAGAGAAGTAGATTGGATCCCAGGAACAACCCAATTTCTACAAAAAAAGACCTGAGTCATATCACATGTTTCAGGTGCAAAAATTCAGGACACTACTTCAATGATTGCCCAAAAGGGAAGATGAGGACCCCAGGAGGCTATATAATCACAAGGAAACCTCGAGATATGTCATAAGTAATATGTTTCCGTTGTGATGAAGCAGGGCACTTTGCCAGAGAATGCCCCAAGGAGACGGAGACTTGTGATAAATAGTTGAGTGCAACGAGAAAAATAGTAGTAATAGTGTGGACATTTCTTTTATTAGTGAGGTGTCGGGTTGAGGCATGTAATGGAATGCAGGAGATTGTAATAATTTGAGAATCAATAAAGTTAGCATCATTGGTATTGATTTGGATTTTATGAGTTGTTACTCTATGAAGAAAGATTTTGACCATTTTCGAGGATATGAGAAATATGGTCTATGGAAGATTGTGCATTTTAAAGGTGGTAGTACCCCGTGAGGAAACTTGACCCTTGGAAAAAGGTAATGATATTCCACGAAGTGGATTTCGAACAAAATAAGTATGAGTTTTATCTCGATATGTTGGATACCCCAAGAATATGAGGGTATGGAGTATTATTGGATGTAAAGGAGGTAGTCTATGAAATTGGAGATAGAGCATGTCTTCGTGTGTTCCCTCTGCGAGGAGTTAAACGATTTGGAGTTAAGGAAAGTTAGCCCCGAGATTTGTAGGACCATACCGAGTTTTGGAGCGTATGGGAGAAGTGGCCAACAAGTTGGAGTCACCCGAAGGACTGTCAGGAGTTCATGATGTGTTTCATGTTTCCCAGTTGAAGAAGTGCCATGCAGAGATGGCCAATATTCCCCTATAAGGACGCTTGACCCTGGAAAGGATAATGATGTTCCACGAAGTGGAGTATGGACTTCATAAGTATAAGTTTTTTCATCTCGGTATGTGGGATATCCCCTGAGGATGAAGAGATGAAGTACTATTGGATATAAAGGAGGTATGATGTTGGAAATATGGATCAATGGAAATTCCATGATGAGTCTGAGTAATCATGTCTTAGTTTGGTGCTAATAGAAGGAAGGAAGACAGTACAATTGGATGGATTTAAGAATACTAGGAAGTTGGATGTTGGATTAAGGATCAGTTGCCCGATGATGAGTTCAAGGTTTACAAGTGATGAGATGGGCCATAACCCACAGGCTCCAGGACCTGCCAAGAAGCAAGCACACTCTTACTGAAGGAAAAACCCTGGAAGAAGTTACGATTTTATCGACAGACGATTTTATAGGAGTTTACGCAAAAACCTGAGAGTTGTGAAGGAACGATAGATGTTTGTTTGGCTTGCAGAATCCATGGATTTATCCGAACTTGGTTCGTCGACAAGAGAAATTCTGCAATGCTTGTGAGGATGACCGAGTGTTAGAATGCGAGATTCGCTAAACCATGTACAAGGTAATGATTTGGGTGCGGGATGGATTGATCACCATACCGACTTACTCTTATTGTTCGCTTTGCTATATGGGATGGTAAATCTGAGTGACCTACCTATAGTAGAGAGACGACGGTATTAAACCTTACTTGAACCTTAGAATGGTATAAGAATGTTTCCCTTGTACATGACAGTTGATGCCAATCGTAGGTTATACGGTGAGGATCAACCAGACCCACTTCCTGCAGGAGAAACCATAAATCGTTGACCACCATGAGATATCGATAGTTGTTTAGTTTTGGCGCCAGACCCGTCAGCTAAGAAGACCCAGTCATGGAAGAACCATACCAAGATGAAAGGATACAGAAGAATTGAGGAAAAAGGTTATGCCACTACCGGAAGAGCCCATTATCCTTACGATCTGAGAAGACCGACACTGTCAACAATAAGGATGGAGTATATGAGTTTTGATGGAACAGTAACAATGCTTCTAAGGGTGGTAGCACCCCGGACCCCCTGTGATGATCGATGGATTTTGAGAAGACCCCAAACCTAACCTATTTCTTGCTAGCCTCTCCGAATCTCGAGGACGAGATTCATTTTAAGGGTGGTAGGTTTGTAACATCCCAAAATTCTAAATTTTGGAATGTTATAATAAACAGATATATTGGATTGATTGTTTGATTGATTGACTGAAAGTGAGTGAATTCGAAATCTTTTGAAAGTTAAATGAGAGGGAATAAAAGGACTTTCCCAAACTTTCATTTTGCTTTTATGATCTCCATGAATTCAAATTCTTTTCATCACAAAACCCTCGAGAGAAGATGACATGACTTCTTCCATTTATTTAAATGAAAAGGGGTGTTGAAAATATTTGAATATCATTTGAAAATATTTCCAATTCAGAAACTTCAAGCTACTCAATGATTTTCATGAGAGAAGATAAAATGACTTCTTCAAAACATATGAAATATGAGTTGGAAGTTTAAAAGGATCTAATTTAAAGTCCTTTTGGAAATTATTTTCAATTTGGAGTATTTGGGTTTTATTCAAATTATTTTTCTCCAAAACAAAAATATATGGAAAATAGGGTAACATGATTCCCTACAACAGAAAATTGGAGAGAAATAAATTTGAATTAATTTTGCTATTTTGAAAATGATTTTTATTGGATTTTAGTAGTGCAATAGCACTCTTTGATTTATTTGAATTTTTGTGGATTTTATTTAATGCTAGAAAAATACCCATGCTGTAGGAAATCTTTTTCTGAAAATTTTCATATATAATATGCCTATGTACAATTTTATTTTTGTTTTCGTTATACAGTTTTCCTTTCTGTTTCTAAAAAAAAAACTGTACGTGCCGCCCAAATTTTATCCGTCGCCTACGTGCACAGTGCACCCATGCTGGCCCATGTTGTTTTTTGGTTATGTTTGCAAAAAAATATTTTTTCTTTTTCTTAAATTTTTTCCCCTTCTTTAGTGTTTGAAAAAAAAGCTGTCGCACGCACGCGCGCGGCCGGCCGAAGCTTTAGGCCCATGCGTTTTTCTCTTCTCTCTTTTTTTTGTTTTTCGTCTACATTTAGTCCCACATTGCCTAGCCTTTGACCTTTAAGCCTTTTTTCATCAATAAATATAGACCCATAGAGCCTCCAAAAATCATCCGATTCGGGTTAAATCAAAATTTTGGTTTGACTAGATTCCTTAAAGAAAAAATATATTTCTCCTCTCCGATGGGACTTTTGGAAGTCTCCTCACTCCGAAGTCGTCAGGTATATTTATTCGTTCTCTGTATTTATGCGTTAGACCTAATTTTTTTAGCCGTAGCTATTTTTCTTCTGCAAAACAGCTTGGCCTTGATTTTTCAAACAGCCATAACTTTTTACTCGTTCATCCAAATTAGATGAAACCAGCGCCTATAGTTTCGTCTTGTTATCACCTATCCAGTTAACCTGTCACGTCAACTTTTTGAAATTTTCAAATTTCGAAATTTGTTCAAATTCATATTCAAACTTCTTTTGTTCATAACTTAAGTTCCGTAACTCCGTTTGAGTTGATTCTTTTTGCAAAGCGAAGCACTTGACCTAAACTTTCTGATAAGGCCAAATCCATCTAATTTTGGTACTGTTAGAAATTGTTTTATGTTGCAAGAATTATTTGCTTGGTTTTGAAGTTTTCCGAATTGTTTTCCTCGTTCTTTCTGATCTTTTTGAGTGATTGCTTATGTGTGGTTACCATTGCTTGCTTACGATAGATTGACCGGAGTGTGACGAGTAGATCTATCCAGAGTATTGAGTGCGAATCATCTTCATCAACACTGCAGGCAAGTTCACACTTTGATCATACCTCTTTTACTACCCAGTTTTATTGCATTAGACAAATCCTCAAACATTGCATGGTTAGGATCTAATTAAATTGTGGGTATTGGGAAGTAGTTGAGGTAGTACCTATTGCCCTGTTTATTATCAAACCCTTGGGAGTTACTTCTACGTTTGCTTATATCGCCATGCTATGCTAGTAGACGTGGATTGGGTTTGAGAGATATTCACGACAGATGTGAGATTGTTAATTAATGGTTTACTTAAGGTGGCAACTAAAACTCACATCTGGGTGGATTGAGGCACCTGGAGAACCCAGTGTTGCCTGTTTTTCTAAGGACCGCCACCCAGGTTCAAAGGGATCATGAGATTATTCATGCTAGAAACTTCCGTGTGCAGCCACAAGCTATTATGGGCTCTAGCATAGTTGAGTAGGTTACATGATCTCTTGAAGAGGTGGGCTAGCAGATGTAGGGGAAAGTAGGTGTAACTGTCCACCCGGAGTAAAGAGTTATTGTTTCTGAAACACTGTGTCTCGGTCATCCGTTTCTCAAACATCATGTAGTGCGAGAATCAAGCGGAGGCGATCGAGTCTTGTGGGGAAAAGTGCGCAAACCTCTGCAGAGTGTACAAACTAATCATGGTTAGCCGTGTCCCCGGTTATGGACAACTTGAGTATCTAGTACTTGGATTATCATGTGAATCTCCTCATGTTACTTAATTAATATTGTTGGGTTAACGATGATACTTAATTGGGATTGAGATGCTGTCAACCATCTCAATGTTTCACAACCACCATGATAGTCAAATAAAATGTATTCCTTTGCAGTAGGGAAAAATTGGCTTTTCGCAAAAACATTATAACCATAGAGCTTTTCCACCAGCCATATATGCATGTAGTGATAGCCTTTGTTCATCATTTCTCTATGGTGTGAATTTGCCAGCATATTCCATGTGCTGACCCGTTTTCGGGCTGCAACGTTTCATGTTGCAGGATTCTTACGACGAGTAAGTGATACGTTAGGGTTACGATTTCTACACTCAACTTTGCCGTTGGTGTTGATGGGAATCCACAACCTTGTTACTTCCGCTATTTGGATTGAGGTAATAGTATTTACGTTACTTTATACATGTGATTTACCTCTGTTATAAATCCTTGAGTACTGTGTGTGTCAGCATACCGATCCAGGGATGACACTTAAGCACAGAGACTTGATCCATTCAGGTCGGGTCGCTACAAGATGGTATCAGAGCACATGTTGACTGTAGGACGTGACCCTAGAAACTGGCAAGCCCATAGGATGGATTTTCGCTAAAACTTTCCTTTTCAAAAATATCTTTTACCTCTCTTCTTTTCCGAGTCTTATTGAAATATTCCCTTTTAGTGAGACTATACCCCTTTCCCCTGTTGACCACAAAGATTCGACTGATGAGACCACTCCAAGAAGGACAAGATATCGGATAACCAAGACCACTACGGAATGAAGGAGATTCTACCATGCATCTGAATAATGGAAACTACAACAGTTGAAGACTCCGAAGACTAGGAGAATTTGAAGGCTCTGAAGAATTCCCAGATTTGACCTAGTAAGGCTACCCCTATGGAACTTGGCAGACTATGGAAGCTGTCAATACCTGAGTCTGCTGTCAATACTTGAGATCAAGGTGTATCGGAGAAAGACCGGAGCATGGAGAGTTAAAAACTCAAAGTTCTGTCAAGGAAAACCCTAAGGCAGGAGATATCAACTATGGAGAGATAGCTCATGGAAATGACAAGAGCAGAAACACGGCTATCCATGATGTTATCGCCCGCTTATGCTATTTTCACCGTGCTGAGTTAAGCATGCATATGCATGGTAGGATTGGATGGTAGAAGGCTGATGGAGCACCTACCAGCAAGACGAAGTTTTAACCTTAGCTGGTGTATCACCAGGATCTGGAGCATTACATCAGGAAGTTTAAAGATGAACCTTCAGGAAGCAGTATTCGACAAGTAAGCGTTTCGGGAAGAACTCAGGACCCAGAAGTTGAAAGTAGCCATGATGGAGGAGCAAAACCTCGAGACATCCAAGACTCGTCAGGAACTGAAGGACAGTAGGATCATGGTTCATGTCAAGGATGTTGAGACCCAGAAGTTGGAGCGCAACTCCAGAAATATTAAAGGACGTCACGAGAGACTTCGCGTCAACAGAGATGATTTGGCAAAAGAACTTGAGAAGGACAAGCATGATCGGAAGAAGCCATTGGAGGCATGAACAAGACTTGAAGAGTTTGATGACTTTGAAGATTTATTGACCTTAGAAGACCAAACCCCTGTTACATACCTACGTTAGATGCGATGATTGTGAGCTGTCATTTGTTTGTTGTTTTTCCGACAGCCACAAATAAAAATCTGTCTTTTCAAAACTTTTGTTTGTATTGTGTGCATCTCTCTCTACCTCTCTTATCTCACCCCAAACCCATGGACCCAATAGAGGATGAATGGAGATGAGCTTGTATTTTTTGGACCGATGAGTCAATTGGAGACGGACCGATGGATTCAGAACATGGAGGATCACATGAAGAATAACCCTATAGTCGGAAAGGAGATGACCCGGCATGCTCTTCAATGTTTTGAAAGAGGTGCTGCTACTTGGTGGAGGACGTACCAAACCATCAATGGATGGCAAGGAGTAACCACTTGGAAAGAATTTAAGTGGACTCTACAAAGATCTCGTCTTGTGTCCCAGAAATTGAAGCCTCGTGGAAAGGATATGAAGAAACCTTGTGCATACAAGCCTTGTGGAGAAATAGGACACAACCATAAGGAACACAAGGATGAATGCCCTAATTGTGAAGGAAGTCACCCAGTTGAAGAATGCCCAAGTAGGCAGATCACTTGTTTCTTGTGTGAAGGGACTACCCACTACCCTGCTCAGTGTCACATCTACCCCATGGTACAAAGGACCATCCAGCAGAAGAAAGAAGCAATGAAAAGAGCCCTCATGGAAATTTTAGAGGAATCTGTGATGAAGGAAGAGGTGGAGGACACACCCAAAGAAGAACCAATTAAACCCTGCACCAAGTCATGCTATTCATGTGGAGAAGAAGGACACATCTCCCAAAATTGTCTAAATGGGGATTTAGTAGAATCCCGATAGAGGAAGTAGAGTATGACCCACAGGAAATAGAAGCCCTGATTGGAACGGAAAAGTCCAGGAAGAGAAGTAGATTGGATCCCAGGAACAACCCAATTTCTACAAAAAAAGACCTGAGTCATATCACATGTTTCAGGTGCAGAAATTCAGGACACTACTTCAATGATTGCCCAAAAGGGAAGATGAGGACCCCAGGAGGCTATATAATCACATGGATATCTGACTCATACGGAGTCCAGTTAGGCCCCACAAGTGGTCAAAATGTTTGTGACGACCAGTTGCTTCAAAGGATTCTTTCATAGGGAACTTTATGAGAACTTTCCTTAAGGAGTTCGTTCAGAAGCTTGTATAGAAACTTTCTTAATGAGCACTCGACAAACGCATTTTGAGAACATACGCAAAGTCCCAAGTATGGACCTAGTGCAGCATCATAACTGAGGTGTCTTGCATTTACCTACAAGTAATTGGATCTCATATGGAGATGTTTAGTGAAGTAAAATGGAAAAAATTGAATGCAACTACACAAGAACCAGTCTGTAACTGTCGTTCGGAATCAGTTTTGCGCAGTGTTAACTGAAACATGGATATCTGACTCATACGGAGTCCATTTTGGATCCACAAGTAGTCAAAACGTTTGTGACGACTTGATGCTTCAAAGGATTCTTTCATAGGAAATTTTCGAGAAATTTTCTTAAGGAGTTTGTTCAGAAACATGTATAGAAACTTTCATAAAGAGCACTCGACAAAAGCATTTCGAGAACGTACGCAAAGTCCCAAGTATGGACCTAGTGCATCATCATAACTGAGGTCTCTTGCATTTACCTACAAGTAATTGGATCTCACATGGAGATGTTTAGTGAAGTAGAATGGAAAAAATCGAATGCAACTACACATGAACCAGTCTGTAACTGTCGTTCGGAATCAGTTTTGCGCACTGTTAACTGAAACATGGATATCTGACTCATACGGAGTCCGTTTTGGCTCCACAAGTGGTCAAAACGTTTGTGACGACCAGATGCTTCAAAGGATTCTTTCATAGGGAACTTTTGGAGAACCTTTCTTAAGGAGTTCGTTCAGAAACTTGTATAGAAACTTTCTTAATGAGCACTCGACAAACACATTTCGAGAACATACGCAAAGTCCCAAGTATGAACCTAGTGCATCATCATAACTGAGGTCTCTTGAATTTCCCTACAAGTAATTGGATCTCATATGCAGATGTTTAGTGAAGTATAATGGGAAAAATCGAATGCAACTACACAAGAACCAGTTTGTAACTGTCGTTCGGAATCAGTTTTGCGCAGTGTTAACTGAAACATGGACATCTGACTCATACGGAGTCCGTTTTGGATCCACAAGTAGTCAAAACGTTTGTGACGACTAGATGCTACAAAGGATTCTTTCATTGGGAACTTTTGGAGAACTTTTCTTAAGGAGTTCGTTAAGAAACTTGTATAGAAACTTCTTAATGAGCACTCGACAAACGCATTTCGAGAACATACGCAAAGTCCCAAGTATGGACCTATTGCATCATCATAACTGAGGTCTCTTGCATTTACCTACAAGTAATTGGATCTCATATGGAGATGTTTAGTGAAGTAGAATGGAAAAAATCGAATGCAACTACACAAGAACCAGTCTGTAACTGTCGTTCGGAATCAATTTTGCGCAGTGTTAACTAAAACATGGATATCTGACTCATACGGAGTCAATTTTGGCTCCACAAGTGGTGAAAATGTTTGTGACGACCAGATGCTTCAACGGATTCTTTCATAGGGAACTTTTGGAGAACTTTTCCTAAGGAGTTCGTTCAAAAACTTTCTTAATGAGCACTCGACAAAAGCATTTCGAGAACATATGAAAAGTCCCAAGTATCGACCTAGTGCATCATCATAACTGAGGTCGCTTGCATTTACCTACAAGTAATTGGATCTCATATGGAGATGTTTAGTGAAGTAGAATGGAAAAAATTGAATGAAACTACACAAGAACCAGTCTGTAACTGTCGTTCGGAATCAGTTTTGCGCAGTGTTAACTGAAAGATGGATATCTGACTCATACGGAGTCCGTTTTGGCTCAACAAGTACTCAAAACGTTTGTGAAAACCAAATGCTTCAAAGGATTCTTTCATATGGAACTTTTGGAGAACTTTTCTTAAGGAGTTCGTTCAGAAACTTGTATAGAAACTTTCTTAATGAGCACTCGACAAACGCATTACGAGAACATACACAAAGTCCCACCTATGGACCTAGTGCATCATCATAACTGAGGTCTCTTGCATTTCCCTACAAGTAATTGGATCTCATATGGAGATGGTTAGTGAAGTAGAATGGAAAAAATCGAATGCAACTACACAAGAACCAGTCTGTAACTGTCGTTCGGAATCAGTTTTGCGCAGTGTTAACTAAAACATGGATATCTGACTCATACGGAGTCCGTTTTGGATCCACAAGTAGTCAAAACGTTTGTGACGACCAGATGCTTCAAAGGATTCTTTCATAGGGAACTTTTGGAGAACTTTTCTTAAGGAGTTCGTTCAGAAACATGTATAGAAACTTTCATAATGAGCACTCGACAAAAGCATTTCGAGAACATACGCAAATTACCAAGTATGGACCTAGTGCATCATCATAACTGAGGTCTCTTGCATTTCGCTACAAGTAATTGGATCTCATATGGAGATGTTTAGTGAAGTAGAATGGAAAAAAATCGAATGCAACTACACAAGAACCAGTCTGTAACTGTCGTTCGGAATCAGTTTTGCGCAGTGTAAACTAAATCATGGATATCTGATTCATATGGAGTCCGTTTTGGCTCCACAGGTGGTCAAAACGTTTGTGACGACCAGATGCTACAAAGGATCCTTTCATAGGGAACTTTTGGGGAACTTTTCTTAAGGATTTCGTCCAGAAACTTGTATAGAAACTTCTTAATGAGCACTCGACAAACGCATTTCGAGAACATACGCAAAGTCCAAAGTATGGACCTAGTGCATCATCATAACTGAGGTCTCCTGCATTTACCTACAAGTAATTGGATCTCATATGGAGATGTTTAGTGCAGTATAATGGAAAAAATCAAATGCAACTACACAAGAACCAGTCTGTAACTGTCGTTCGGAATCAGTTTTGCGCAGTGTTAACTGAAACATGGATATCTGACTCATACGGAGTCCGTTTTTGATCCACAAGTAGTCAAAACTTTGTGACGACCAGATGCATCAAAGGATTCTTTCATAGGGAACTTTTGGAGAACTATTCTTAAGGAGTTCGTTCAGAAACTTGTATAGAAACATTCTTAATGAGCACTCGACAAACGCATTTCGAGAACATACACAAAGTCCCAGCTATGGACCTAGTGCATCATCATAACTAAGGTCTATTGCATTTCCCTACAAGTAATTGGATCTCATATGGAGATGGTTAGTGAAGTAGAATAGAAAAAATCGAATGCAACTACACAAGAACCAGTCTGTAACTGTCGTTCGGAATCAGTTTTGCGCTGTGTTAACTGAAACATGGATATCTGACTCATACGGAGTCCGTTTTGGCTCCACAAGTAGTCAAAACGTTTGTGACGACCATATGCTTCAAAGGATTCTTTCATATTGAACTTTTGGAGAACTTTTCTTAAGGAGTTCGTTCAGAAAATTATATAGAAACTTTCATAATGAGCACTCGACAAACGCATTTCGAGAACATATGCAAAGTCCTAATTATGGACCTAGTGCATCATCATAACTGAGGTCTCTTGAATTTCCCTACAAGTAATTGGATCTCATATGGAGATGTTTAGTGAAGTAGAATGGAAAAAATCGAATGCAACTACACAAGACCAGTGTGTAACTGTCGTTCGGAATCAGTTTTGCGCAGTGTTAACTAAAACATGGATATCTGACTCATACGGAGTCCGTTTTGGCTCCACAAGTGGTCAAAAGGTTTGTGACGACCAGATGCTTCAAAGGATTCTTTCATACAGAACTTTTGGAGAACTTTTCTGAAGGAGTTCGTTCAGAAACTTGTATAGAAACTTTCTTAATGAACATTCGACAAACGCATTTCGAGAACATACGCAAAGTCCCATCTATAGTCCTAGTGTCTCATCATAACTGAGGTCTCTTGCATTTCCCTACAAGTAATTTGATCTCATATGGAGATGTTTAGTGAAGTAGAATGGAAAAAATCGAATGCAACTACACAAGAACTAGTCTATAACTGTCGTTCGGAATCAGTTTTGCGCAGTGTTAACTGAAACATGGATATCTCACTCATACGGAGTCCGTTTTGGCTCCACAAGTGGTCAAAACTTTTGTGACGACCAGATGCTTCAAATTATTCTTTCATATGGAACTTTTGGAGAACTTTTCTTAAGTAGTTCGTTCAGAAACTTGTATAGAAACTTTCTTATTGAGCACTCGACAAACGCATTTCGAGAACATACACAAAGTCCCAGCTATGGACCTAGTGCATCATCATAACTGAGATCTCTTGCATTTCCTTACAAGTAACTGGATCTCATATGGATATGTTTAGTGAAGTAGAATGGAAAAAATCGAATGCAACTACACAAGAACCAGTTTGTAACTGTCGTTCGGAATCAGTTTTGCGCAGTGTTAACTGAAACATGGATATCTGACTCATACGTAGTCCATTTTGGCTCCACAAGTGGTAAAAACGTTTGTGACGACCAGATGCTTCAAAGGATTCTTTCATACAGAACTTTTGGAGAGCTTTTCTTAGGGAGTTCGTTCAGAAACATATATAGAAACTTTCTTAATGAGCACTCGACAAACGCATTTCGAGAACATACACAATGTCCCAGCTATGGACCTAGTGCATCATCATAACTGAGGTCTCTTGCATTTCCCTACAAGTAATTGGATCTCATATGGAGATGTTTAGTGAAGTAGAATGGAAAAAATTGAATGCAACTACACAAGAACCAGTCTGTAACTGTCGTTCGGAATCAGTTTTGCACAGTGTTAACTGAAACATGGATATCTGACTCATACGGAGTCCGTTTTGGCTCCACAAGTAGTCAAAACATTTGTGAAGAACAGATGCTTAAAAGGATACTTTCATAGGGAACTTTTGGAGAACTTTTCTTAAGGAATTCGTTCAGAAACTTGTATAGAAACTTTCTTAATGAGCACTCGACAAACGCATTTCGAGAACATACGCAAAGTCCCAAGTATGGACCTAGTGCATCATCATAACTGAGGTCTCTTGCATTTACCTACAAGTAATTGGATCTCATATGGAGATGTTCAGTGAAGTAGAATGGAAAAAATCAAATGCAACTACACAAAAACCAGTTTGTAACTGTCGTTCGGAATCCGTTTTGCGCAGTGTTAACTGAAACATGGATATCTGACACATACGGAGTCCGTTTTGGCTCCACAAGTGGTCAAAACGTTTGTGACGACCAGATGCTTCAAAGGATTCTTTCATAGGGACCTTTTGGAGAACTTTTGTTAATGAGTTCGTTCAGAAACATGTATATAAACTTTCTTAATGAGCACTCGACAAACGCATTTCGAGAACATACGCAAAGTCCCAGGTATGGACCTAGTGCATCATCATAACTGAGGTCTCTTGCATTTACCTACAAGTAATTTGATCTCATATGGAGATGTTTAGTGAAGTAGAATGGAAAAAATCGATTGCAACTACACAAGAACCAGTTTGTAATTGTCGTTTGGAATCAGTTTTGCGTAGTGTTAACTGAAACATCGATATCTGACTCATACGGAGTCCGTTTTGGATCCACAAGTAGTCAAAACGTTTGTGACAACCAAATGCTTCAAAGGATTCTTTCATATGGAACTTTTGGAGAACTTTTCTTAAGGAGTTCGTTCAGAAACATGTATAGAACTTTCTTAATGAGCACTCGACAAACGCATTTCGAGACCATACGCAAAGTCCCCAGTATGGACCTAGTGCATCATCATAACTGAGGTCTCTTGCATTTACCTACAAGTAATTGGATCTCATATAGAGATGTTTAGTGAAGTATAATGGAAAAAATCGAATGCAACTACACAAGAACCATTCTGTAACTGTCGTTCGGAATCAGTTTTGCGCAGTGTTATGAAACATGGATATCTGACTCATACGGAGTCCTTTTTGGCTCCACAAGTAGTCGAAACGTTTGTGAAGAGCTGATGCTTCAAAGGATTCTTTCATAGGGAACTTTTGGAGAACTTTTCTTAAGGAGTTCCTTCAGAAACTTCTATAGAAACATTCTTAATGAGCACTCGACAAACGCATTTCGAGAACATATGCAAAGTCCCAAGTATGGACCTAGTGCATCATCATAACTGAGGTCTCTTGCATTTACCTACAAGTAATTGGATCTCATATGGATATGTTCAGTGAAGTAGAATTGAAAAAATCAAATGCAACTACACAAAAACCAGTCTGTAACTGTCGTTCGGAATCCGTTTTGCGTAGTGTTAACAAAAACATGGATATCTGGCTCATACGGAGTCCGTTTTGGCTCCACAAGTGGTCAAAACGTTTGTGACGACCAGATGCTTGAATGGATTCTTTCATAGGGAAATTTTGGAGAACTTTTATTAATGAGTTCGTTCAGAAACATGTATAGAAACTTTCTTAATGAGCACTCGACAAACGCATTTCGAGAACATACGCAAAGTCCCAAGTATGGACCTAGTGCATCATCATAACTGAGGTCTCTTGCATTTACCTACAAGTAATTGGATCTCATATGGAGATGTTTAGTGAAGTAGAATGGAAAAAATCGAATGCAACTACACAAGAACCAGTTTGTAACTGTCGTTTGGAAAATCAGTTTTGCGCAGTGTTAAATGAAACATCGATATCTAACTCATACGGAGTCCGTTTTGGATCCATAAGTAGTCAAAACGTTTGTGATGACCAGATGCTTCAAAGGATTCTTTCATACGGAACTTTTGGAGAACTTTTCTTAAGGAGTTCGTTCAGAAAGATGTATAGAAACTTTCTTAATGAGCACTCGACAAACGCATTTCGAGAACATACGCAAAGTCCCCAGTATGGACCTAGTGCATCATCATAACTGAGGTCTCTTACATTTACCTACAAGTAATTGGATCTCATATGGAGATGTTTAGTGAAGTATAATGGAAAAAATCGAATGCAACTACACAAGAACCAGTCTGTAACTGTCGTTCGGAATCAGTTTTGCGCAGTGTTAACTGAAACAAGGATATCTGATTCATACGGAGTCCTTTTTGGCTCCACAAGTAGTCGAAACGTTTGTGAAGAGCTGATGCTTCAAAGGATTCTTTCATAGGGAACTTTTGGAGAAATTTTCTTAAGGAGTTCGTTCAGAAACTTGTATAGAAACATTCTTAATGAGCACTCGACAAACGCATTTCGAGAACATATGCAAAGTCCCAAGTATGGACCTAGTGCATCATCATAACTGAGGTCTCTTGCATTGACCTACAAGTAATTGGATCTCATATGGAGATGTTTAGTGAAGTAGAATGGAAAAAATCAAATGTAACTACACAAGAACAAGTCTGTAACTGTCATTCGGAAATCAGTTTTGCGCAGTGTTAACTGAAACATGGATATCTGACTCATACAGAGACCGTTTTGGCTGCACAAGTGGTCAAAATGTTTGTGACGACCAGATGCTTCAAAGGATTCTTTCATCTGGAACTTTTGGAGAACTTTTCTTAAGGAATTCATTCAGAAATTGTATAGAAACTTTCTTAATGAGCAGTCGACAAATGCATTTCGAGAACATACACAAAGTCCCATCTATGGACCTAGTGCATCATCATAACCGAGGTCTCTTGCATTTCCCTACAAGTAATTGGATCTCAGATGGAGATGTTTAGTGAAGTAGAATGGAAAAAATCGAATGCAACTACTCAAGAACTAGTGTGAACTGTCGTTCGGAATCAGTTTTGCGTAGTGTTAACTGAAACATGGATATCTGACTCATACGGAGTCCGTTTTGCCTCCACAAGTGGTCAAAACGTTTGTGACGACCAGATGTTTCAAACGATTCTTTCCTAGGGAACTTTTGGAGAACTTTTCTTAAGGAGTTCGTTCAGAAACTTGTATAGAAACTTTCTTAATGAGCACTCGACAAACGCATTTCGAGAACATACACAAAGTCCTAGCTATGGACCTGGTGCATCATCATAACTGCAGTCTCTTGCATTTACCTACAAGTAATTGGATCTCATATGGAGATGTTTAGTGAAGTAGAATGGAAAAAATCAAATGCAACTACACAAGAACCAGTCTGTAACTGTCGTTCGGAATCAGTTTTGTGAAGTGTTAACTGAAACATGGATATCTGACTCATACAAAGTCTGTTTTGGCTCCACATGTGTTCAAAACGTTTGTGACGACCAGATGCTTCAAAGGATTCTGGCATAGGGAACTTTTGGAGAACTTTTCTTAAGGAGTTCGTTCAGAAACTTGTATAGATACTTTCTTAATGAGCACTCGACAAACGCATTTTGAGAACATACACAAAGTCCCAGCTATGGACCTAGTGCATCATCATAACTGAGGTCTCTTGCATTTCCCTACAAGTAATTGGATCTCATATGGAGATGTTTAGTGAAGTAGAACGGAAAAAATCGAATGCAACTACACAAGAACTAGTGTGAACTGTCGTTCGGAATCTGTTTTGCGCAGTGTTAACGGAAACATGGATATCTGACTCATACGGAGTCCGTTTTGGCTCCACAAGTAGTCAAAACGTTTGTGACGACCAGATGCTTCAAAGGATTCTTTCATAGGGAACTTTTGGAGAACTTTTCTTAAGGAGTTCGTTCAGAAACTTGTATAGAAACTTTCTTAATGAGCACTCGACAAACGCATTTCGAGAACATACGCAAAGTCCCAAGTATGGACCTAGTGCATATCATAACTCATGTCTCTTGCATTTACCTACAAGTAATTGGATGTCATATGGATATGTTTAGTGAAGTAGAATGGTAAAAATCGAATGCAACTACACAAGAACCAGTCTGTAACTGTCGTTCGGAATCAGTTTTGCGCAGCGTTAACTGAAACATGGATATCTGACTCATACGGAGTCCGTTTTGGCTCCACAAGTGGTCAAAAAGTTTGTGACGATCAGATGCTTCAAAGGATTATTTCATAGGGAACTTTGGAGAACTTTTCTTAAGGAGTTCGTTCAGAAACTTGTATAGAAACTTTCTTAATGAGCACTCGACAAATGCATTACGAGAACATACGCAAAGTCCCAGCTATGGACCTAGTGCATCATCATAACTAAGGTCTCTTGCATTTACCTACAAGTAATTGGATCTCATATGGAGATGTTTAGTGAAGTATAATGGAAAAAATCGAATGCAACTACACAAGAACCAGTCTGTAACTGTCGTTCGGAATCAGTTTTGCGGAGTGTTAACTGAAACATGGATATCTGACTCATACGGAGTCTGTTTTGGCTCCACAAGTGGTCAAAACATTTGTGACTACCAGATGCTTCAAAGGATTCTTTCATAGGAAACTTTTGGAGAACTTTTCTTAAAGAGTTCCTTCAGAAACTTGTATAGAAACTTTCTTAATGAGCACTCGACAAACGCATTTCGAGAACATACACAAAGTCCCAGCTATGGACCTAGTGCATCATCATAACTGAGGTCTCTTGTATTTCCCTACAAGTAATTGGATCTCATATGGAGATGTTTAGTGAAGTAGAATGGAAAAAATCGAATGCAACTACACAAGAACCAGTCTGTAACTGTCGTTCGGAATCAGTTTTGCGCAGTGTTAACTGAAACATGGATATCTGACTCATATGGAGTCCGTTTTGGCTCCACAAATAGTCAAAATGTTTGTGACGACCAGATGCTTCAAAGGATTCTTTCATAGGGAACTTTTGGAGAACTTTTCTTAAGGAGTTCATTTAGAAACTTGTATAGACACTTTCTTAATGAGCACTCGACAAACGTATTTCGAGAACATACGCAAAGTCCCAAGTATGAACCTAGTGCATCATCATAACTGAGGTCTCTTGCATTTACCTACAAGTAATTGCATCTCATATGGATATGTTTAGTGAAGTAGAATGCAAAAAATTGAATGCAACTACACAAGAACCAGTCTGTAACTATAGTTCGGAATCAGTTTTGCGCAGTGTTAACTAAAACATGGATATCTGAATCATATGGAGTCCGTTTTGGCTCCACAAGTGGTCAAAACGTTATTGACGACCAGATGCTTGAAAGAATTCTTCCATAGGGAACTTTTGGAGAACTTTTCTTAAGGAGTTCGTTCAAAAACTTGTATAGAAACTTTCCTAATGAGCACTCGACAAACGCATTTCGAGAACATACGCAAAGTCCCAAGTATGGACCTCGTGCATCATCATAATTGAGGTCTCTTGCATTTACGTACAGGTAATTGGATCTCATATGGAGATGTTTAGTGAAGTATAATGGAAAAAATCGAATGCAACTCCACAAGAACCAGTGTGTAACTGTCGTTCGGAATCAGTTTTGCGCAGTGTTAACTGAAACATGGATATTTGACTCATACAGAGTCCGTTTTGGCTCCACAAGTGGTCAAAACGTTTCTGACGACCAGATGCTTAAAAGGATTCTTTCATAGGGAACTTTTGGAGAACTTATCTTAAGGAGTTCGTTCAGAAACTTGTACAGAAACTTTCTTAATGAGCACTCGACAAACGCATTTCGAGAACATATGCAAGTCCGAAGTATGGACCTAGTGCATCATCATAACTGAGGTCTCTTGCATTTACCTACAAGTAATTGGATCTCATATGGAGATGTTTAGTGAAGTATATTGGAAAAAATCGAATGTAACTACACAAGAACCAGTCTCTAACTGTCGTTCGGAATCATTTTTGCGCAGTGTTAACTGAAACATGGATATCTGACTCATATGGAGTCCGTTTTGGCTCCACAAGTGGTTAAAACGTTTGTGACGACCGGATGCTTCAAAGGATTCTTTCATGGGGAACTTTTGGAGAACTTTTCTGAAGGAGTTCGTTAAGAAACTTGTATAGAAACATTATTAATGAGCACTCGACAAACGCATTTCGAGAACATACACAAAGTCCCAGCTATGGACCTAGTGCATCATCATAACTGAGGTCTCTTGCATTTCCCTACAAGTAATTGGATCTCATATGGAGATGTTTAGTGAAGTAGAATGGAAAAAATCGAATGCAACTACACAAGAACCAGTCTGTAACTGTCGTTCGGAATCAGTTTTGCGCAGTGTTAACTGAAACATGGATATCTGACTCATATGGAGTCCGTTTTGGCTCCACAAGTGGTCAAAACGTTTGTGACGACCATATGCTTCAACGAATTCTTTCATAGGGAACTTTTGGAGAACTTTTCTTAAGGAGTTCGTTCAGAAACTTGTATAGAAACTTTCCTAATGAGCACTCGACAAACGCATTTCGAGAAGATACACAAAGTCCCAAGTATGGACCTAGTGCATCATCATAACGGAGGTCTCTTGAATTTCCCTACAAGTAATTGGATCTCATATGCAGATGTTTAGTGAAGTAGAATGGAAAAAATCAAATGCAAGTACACAAGAACCAGTCTGTAACTGTCGTTCGGAATCAGTTTTGCGCAGTGTTATCTGAAACATGGATATCTGACTCATATGGAGTCCGTTTTGGCTCCACAAGTGGTCAAAACATTTGTGACGACCAGATGCATCAACGAATTCTTTCATAGGGAACTTTTGGAGAACTTTTCTTAAGGAGTTCGTTCAAAAACTTGTATAGAAACTTTCCTAATGAGCACTCGACAAACGCATTTCAAGAACATACACAAAGTCCCAAGTATGGACCTCGTGCATCATCATAACTAAGGTCTCTTGCATTTACGTACAGGTAATTGGATCTCATATGGAGATGTTTAGTGAAGTATAATGGAAAAAATCGAATGCAACTCCACAAGAACCAGTCTGTAACTGTCATTCGGAATCAGTTCTGCGCAGTGTTAACTGAAACATGGATATCTGACTTATACACAGTCCGTTTTGGCTCCACAAGTGGTCAGAACATTTGTGACGACCAGATGCTTAAAACAATTCTTTCATAGGGAACTTTTGGAGAACTTTCCTTAAGGAGTTCGTTCAGAAACTTGTACAGAAACTTTCTGAATGAGCACTCGACAAACGCATTTCGAGAACATATGCAAAGTCCCAAGTATGGACCTAGTGCATCATCATAACTGAGGTCTCTTGCATTTACCTACAAGTAATTGGATCTCATATGGAGATGTTTAGTGAAGTATATTGGAAAAAATCGAATGCAACTACACAAGAACCAGTCTGTAACTGTCGTTCGGAATCATTTTTGCGCAGTGTTAACTGAAACATGGATATCTGACTCATATGGAGTCCGTTTTGGCTCCACAAGTGGTGAAAACGTTTGTGACGACCGGATGCTTCAAAGGATTCTTTCATAGGGAAGTTTTGGAGAACTTTTCTGAAGGAGTTCGTTAAGAAACTTGTATAGAAACTTTATTAATGAGCACTCGACAAACGCATTTCGAGAACATACACAAAGTCCCAGCTATGGACCTAGTGCATCATCATAACTAAGGTCTCTTGCATTTCCCTACAAGTAATTGGATCTCATATGGAGATGTTTAGTGAAGTAGAATGGAAAAAATCGAATGCAACTACACAAGAACCAGTCTGTAACTGTCGTTCGGAATCAGTTTTGCGCAGTGTTAACTGAAACATGGATATCTGACTCATATGGAGTCCGTTTTGGCCCCACAAGTGGTCAAAACGTTTGTGACGACCATATGCTTCAACGAATTCTTTCATAGGGAACTTTTGGAGAACTTTTCTTAAGGAGTTCGTTCAGAAACTTGTATAGAAACTTTCCTAATGAGCACTCGACAAACGCATTTCGAGAACATACACAAAGTCCCAAGTATGGACCTAGTGCATCATCATAACTGAGGTCTGTTGAATTTCCCTACAAGTAATTGGATCTCATATGCAGATGTTTAGTGAAGTAGAATGGAAAAAATCGAATGCAACTACACTAGAACCAGTCTGTAACTGTCGTTCGGAATCAGTTTTGCGCAGTGTTAACTGAAACATGGATATCTGACTCATATGGAGTCCGTTTTGGCTCCACAAGTGGTCAAAAAAATTGTGACGACCAGATGCTTCAACGAATTCTTTCATAGGGAACTTTTGGAGAACTTTTCTTAAGGAGTTCGTTCAGAAACTTGTATAGAAACTTTCCTAATGAGCACTCGACAAACGCATTTCGAGAACATACGCAAAGTCCCAAGTATGGACCTAGTGCATCATCATAACTGAGGTCTCTTGAATTTCCCTACAAGTAATTGGATCTCATATGGAGATGTTTAGTGAAGTAGAATGGAAAAAATCGAATGCAACTACACAAGAACCAGTCTGTAACTATCATTCGGAATCAGTTTTGGGCAATGTTGGATATCTAACTCATACGTGGTCCGTTTTGGCTTCACAAGTGGTCAAAATGTTTGTGAAAATCAGCTGCTTCAAAGTATTCTTCCATACGGAACTTTTGGAGAACTTTTCTTAAGAAGTTCGTTAAGAAACTTGTATAGAAACTTTCTTAATGAGCATTCGACAAATGCATTACGAGAACATACGCAAAGTCCCAGCTATGGACCTAGTGCATCATCATAACTAAGGTCTCTTGCATTTACGTACAGGTAATTGGATCTCATATGGAGATGTTTAGTGAAGTATAATGGAAAAAATCGAATGCAACTACACAAGAACCAGTCTGTAACTGTCGTTCGGAATCAGTTTTGCGCAGTGTTAACTGAAACATGGATATCTGACTTATACACAGTCCGTTTTGGCTCCACAAGT
>NC_057805.1:430305003-430313882 GCF_018294505.1 Triticum aestivum
CATAACTGAGGTCTTTTGAATTTCCCTACAAGTAATTGGATCTCATATGCAGATGTTTAGTGAAGTAGAATGGAAAAAATCGAATGCAACTACACTAGAACCAGTCTGTAACTGTCGTTCGGAATCAGTTTTGCGCAGTGTTAACTGAAACATGGATATCTGACTCATATGGAGTCCGTTTTGGCTCCACAAGTGGTCAAAAAATTTGTGACGACCAGATGCTTCAACGAATTCTTTCATAGGGAACTTTTGGAGAACTTTTCTTAAGGAGTTCGTTCAGAAACTTGTATAGAAACTTTCCTAATGAGCACTCGACAAACGCATTTCGAGAACATACGCAAAGTCCCAAGTATGGACCTAGTGCATCATCATAACTGAGGTCTCTTGAATTTCCCTACAAGTAATTGGATCTCATATGGAGATGTTTAGTGAAGTAGAATGGAAAAAATCGAATGCAACTACACAAGAACCAGTCTGTAACTATCATTCGGAATCAGTTTTGGGCAATGTTGGATATCTAACTCATACATGGACCGTTTTTGCTTCACAAGTGGTCAAAATGTTTGTGAAAATCAGCTGCTTCAAAGTATTCTTCCATAGGGAACTTTTGGAGAACTTTTCTTAAGAAGTTCGTTAAGAAACTTGTATAGAAACTTTCTTAATGAGCATTCGACAAATGCATTACGAGAACATACGCAAAGTCCCAGCTATGGACCTAGTGCATCATCATAACTAAGGTCTCTTGCATTTACGTACAGGTAATTGGATCTCATATGGAGATGTTTAGTGAAGTATAATGGAAAAAATCGAATGCAACTACACAAGAACCAGTCTGTAACTGTCGTTCGGAATCAGTTTTGCGCAGTGTTAACTGAAACATGGATATCTGACTTATACACAGTCCGTTTTGGCTCCACAAGTAGTCAAAGGGTTTGTGACGACCAGATTCTTAAAAGGATTCTTTCATAGGGAACTTTTGGAGAACTTTCCTTAAGGAGTTCGTTCAGAAACTTGTAGAGAAACTTTCTTAATGAGCACTCGACAAACGCATTTCGAGAACATATGCAAAGTCCCAAGTATGGACCTAGTGCATCATCATAACTGAGGTCTCTTGCATTTACCTACAAGTAATTGGATCTCATATGGAGATGTTTAGTGAAGTATATTGGAAAAAATCGAATGCAACTACACAAGAACCAGTCTGTAACTGTCGTTCGGAATCAGTTTTGCGCAGTGTTAATTGAAACATGGATATCTGACTCATACGGAGTCTGTTTTGGCTCCACAAGTGGTCAAAACATTTGTGACTACTAGATGCTTCAAAGGATTCTTTCATAGGGAACTTTTGGAGAACTTTTCTTAAGGAGTTCGTTCAGAAACATATATAGAAACTTTCTTAATGAGCACTCAACAAACGCATTTCGAGAACATACACAAAGTCCCAGCTATGGACCTAGTGCATCATCATAACTGAGGTCTCTTGCATTTCCCTACAAGTAATTGGATCTCATATGGAGATGTTTAGAAGTAGAATGGAAAAAATCGAATGCAACTACACAAGAACCAGTCTGTAACTGTCGTTCGGAATCAGTTTTGCGCAGTGTTAACTGAAACATGGATATCTGACTCATATGGAGTCCGTTTTGGCTCCACAAGTAGTCAAAATATTTGTGACGACCAGATGCTTCAAAGGATTCTTTCATAGGGAACCTTTGGAGAACTTTTCTTAAGGAGTTCATTTAGAAACTTGTATAGACACTTTCTTAATGAGCACTCGACAAACGTATTTCGAGAACATAGGCAAAGTCCCAAGTATGAACCTAGTGCATCATCATAACTAAGGTCTCTTGCATTTACCTACAAGTAATTGGATCTCATATGGATATGTTTAGTGAAGTAGAATCGAAAAAATTGAATGCAACTACACAAGAACCAGTCTGTAACTATAGTTCGGAATCAGTTTTGCGCAGTGTTAACTAAAACATGGATATCTGAATCATATGGAGTCCATTTTGGCTCCACAAGTGGTCAAAACGTTATTGACGACCAGATGCTTGAAAGAATTCTTCCATAGGGAACTTTTGGAGAACTTTTCTTAAGGAGTTCGTTCAAAAACTTGTATAGAAACTTTCCTAATGAGCACTCGACAAACGCATTTCGAGAACATACGCAAAGTCCCAAGTATGGACCTCGTGCATCATCATAACTGAGGTCTCTTGCATTTACGTACAGGTAATTGGATCTCATATGGAGATGTTTAGTGAAGTATAATGGAAAAAATCGAATGCAACTCCACAAGAACCAGTCTGTAACTGTCATTCGGAATCAGTTTTGCGCAGTGTTAACGGAAACATGGATATCTGACTCATACAGAGTCCGTTTTGGCTCCACAAGTGGTCAAAATGTTTGTGACGACCAGATACTTAAAAGGATTCTTTCATAGGGAACTTTTGGAGAACTTTTCTTAAGGAGTTCGTTCAGAAACTTGTACAGAAACTTTCTTAATGAGCACTTGACAACCGCATTTCGTGAACATATGCAAAGTCCCAAGTATGGACCTAGTGCATCATCATAACTAAGGTCTCTTGCATTTACCTACAAGTAATTGGATCTCATATGGAGATGTTTACTGAATTATATTGGAAAAAATCGAATGCAACTACACAAGAACCAGTCTGTAACTGTCGTTCGGAATCATTTTTGCGCAGTGTTAACTGAAACATGGATATCTGACTCATATGGAGTCCGTTTTGGCTCCACCAGCGGTGAAAACGTTTGTGACGACCGGATGCTTCAAAGGATTCTTTCATAGGGAACTTTTGGAGTACTTTTCTGAAGGAGTTCGTTAAGAAACTTGTATAGAAACTTTATTAATGAGCACTCGACAAACGCATTTCGAGAACATACACAAAGTCCCAGCTATGGACCTAGTGCATCATCATAACTGAGGTCTCTTGCATTTCCCTACAAGTAATTGGATCTCATATGGAGATGTTTAGTGAAGTAGAATGGAAAAAATCGAATGCAACTACACAAGAACCAGTCTGTAACTGTCGTTCGGAATCAGTTTTGCGCAGTGTTAACTGGAACATGGATATCTGACTCATATGTAGTCCGTTTTGGCTCCACAAGTGGTCAAAACGTTTGTGACGACCAGATGCTTCAACGAATTCTTTCATAGGGAACTTTTGGAGAACTTTCCTTAAGGAGTTCGTTCAGAAACTTGTATAGAAAGTTTCCTAATGAGCACTCGACAAACACATTTCGAGAACATACACAAAGTCCCAAGTATGGACCTAGTGCATCATCATAACTGAGGTCTCTTGAATTTCCCTACAAGTAATTGGATCTCATATGGAGATGTTTAGTGAAGTAGAATGGAAAAAATCGAATGCAACTACACAAGAACCAGTCTGTAACTGTCGTCCGGAATCAGTTTTGCGCAGTGTTAACTGAAACATGGATATCTGACTCATATGGAGTTCGTTTTGGCTCCACAAGTTGTCAAAACGTTTGTGACGACCAGATGCTTCAACGAATTCTTTCATAGGGAACTTTTGGAGAACTTTTCTTTAGGAGTTCGTTCTGAAACTTGTATAGAAACTTTCCTAATGAGCACTCGACAAACGCATTTCGAGAACATACACAAAGTCCCAAGTATGGACCTAGTGCATCGTCATAACTGAGGTCTCTTGAATTTCCCTACAAGTAATTGGATCTCATATGGAGATGTTTAGTGAAGTAGAATGGTAAAAATCGAATGCAACTACACAAGAACCAGTCTGTAACTATCATTCGGAATCAGTTTTGGGCAATGTTGGATATCTAACTCATACGTGGTCCGTTTTGGCTCCACAAGTGGTCAAAACGTTTGTGAAAATCAGCTGCTTCAAAGTATTCTTCCATAGGGAACTTTTGGAGAACTTTTCTTAAGGAGTTCGTTACGAAACTTGTATAGAAACTTTCTTAATGAGCACTCGACAAATGCATTACGAGAACATACGCAAAGTCCCAGCTATGGACCTAGTGCATCATCATAACTGAGGTCTCTTGCATTTACCTACAAGTAATTGGATCTCATATGGAGATATTTAGTGAAGTATAATGGAAAAAATCGAATGCAACTACACAAGAACCAGTCTGTAACTGTCGTTCGGAATCAGTTTTGCGCAGTGTTAATTGAAACATGGATATCTGACTCATATGGAGTCTGTTTTGGCTCCACAAGTGGTCAAAACATTTGTGACTACCAGATGCTTCAAAGGATTCTTTCATAGGGAACTTTTGAAGAACTTTTCTTAAGGAGTTCGTTCAGAAACATATATAGAAACTTTCTTAATGAGCACTCAACAAACGCATTTCGAGAACATACACAAAGTCCCAGCTATGGACCTAGTGCATCATCATAACTGAGGTCTCTTTCATTTCCCTACAAGTAATTGGATCTCGTATGGAGATATTTAGTGAAGTAGAATGGAAAAAATCGAATGCAACTACACAAGAACCAGTCTGTAACTGTCGTTCGGAATCAGTTTTGCGCAGTGTTAACTGAAACATGGATATCTGACTCATATGGAGTCCGTTTTGGCTCCACAAGTAGTCAAAATATTTGTGACGACCAGATGCTTCAAAGGATTCTTTCATAGGGAACTTTTGGAGAACTTTTCTTAAGGAGTTCATTTAGAAACTTGTATAGACACTTTCTTAATGAGCACTCGACAAACGTATTTCGAGAACATAGGCAAAGTCCCAAGTATGAACCTAGTGCATCATCATAACTAAGGTCTCTTGCATTTACCTACAAGTAATTGGATCTCATATGGATATGTTTAGTGAAGTAGAATGGAAAAAATTGAATGCAACTACACAAGAACCAGTCTGTAACTATAGTTCGGAATCAGTTTTGCGCAGTGTTAACTAAAACATGGATATCTGAATCATATGGAGTCCGTTTTGGCTCCACAAGTGGTCAAAACGTTATTGACGACCAGATGCTTGAAAGAATTCTTCCATAGGGAACTTTTGGAGAACTTTTCTTAAGGAGTTCGTTTAAAAACTTGTATAGAAACTTTCCTAATGAGCACTCGACAAACGCATTTCGAGAACATACGCAAAGTCCCAAGTATGGACCTCGTGCATCATCATAACTGAGGTCTCTTGCATTTACGTACAGGTAATTGGATCTCATATGGAGATGTTTAGTGAAGTATAATGGAAAAAATCGAATGCAACTCCACAAGAACCAGTCTGTAACTGTCATTCGGAATCAGTTTTGCGCAGTGTTAACTGAAACATGGATATCTGACTCATACAGAGTCTGTTTTGGCTCCACAAGTGGTCAAAATGTTTGTGACGACCAGATACTTAAAAGGATTCTTTCATAGGGAACTTTTGGATAACTTTTCTTAAGGAGTTCGTTCAGAAACTTGTACAGAAACTTTCTTAATGAGCACTCGACAAACGCATTTCGTGAACATATGCAAAGTCCCAAGTATGGACCTAGTGCATCATCATAACTAAGGTCTCTTGCATTTACCTACAAGTAATTGGATCTCATATGGAGATGTTTAGTGAATTATATTGGAAAAAATCGAATGCAACTACACAAGAACCAGTCTGTAACTGTCGTTCGGAATCATTTTTGCGCAGTGTTAACTGAAACATGGATATCTGACTCATATGGAGTCCGTTTTGGCTCCACCAGTGGTGAAAACGTTCGTGACGACCGGATGCTTCAAAGGATTCTTTCATAGGGAACTTTTGGAGTACTTTTCTGAAGGAGTTCGTTAAGAAACTTTTATAGAAACTTTATTAATGAGCACTCGACAAACGCATTTCGAGAACATACACAAAGTCCCAGCTATGGACCTAGTGCATCATCATAACTGAGGTCTCTTGCATTTCCCTACAAGTAATTGGATCTCATATGGAGATGTTTAGTGAAGTAGAATGGAAAAAATCGAATGCAACTACACAAGAACCAGTCTGTAACTGTCGTTCGGAATCAGTTTTGCGCAGTGTTAACTGAAACATGGATATCTGACTCATATGGAGTCCGTTTTTGCTCCACAAGTGGTCAAAACATTTGTGACGACCAGATGCTTCAACGAATTCTTTCATAGGGAACTTTTGGAGAACTCTCCTTAAGGAGTTCATTCAGAAACTTGTATAGAAACTTTCCTAATGAGCACTCGACAAACGCATTTCGAGAACATACAGAAAGTCCCAAGTATGGAGCTAGTGCATCATCATAACTGAGGTCTCTTGAATTTCCCTACAAGTAATTGGATCTCATATGGAGATGTTTAGTGAAGTAGAATGGAAAAAATCGAATGCAACTACACAAGAACCAGTCTGTAACTGTCGTTCGGAATCAGTTTTGCGCAGTGTTAACTGAAACATGGATATCTGACTCATATGGAGTTCGTTTTGGCTCCACAAGTTGTCAAAACGTTTGTGACGACCAGATGCTTCAACGAATTCTTTCATAGGGAACTTTTGGAGAACTTTTCTTAAGGAGTTCGTTGTGAAACTTGTATAGAAATTTTCCTAATGAGCACTCGACAAACGCATTTCGAGAACATACGCAAAGTCCCAAGTATGGACCTAGTGCATCATCATAACTGAGGTCTCTTGAATTTCCCTACAAGTAATTGGATCTCATATGGAGATGTTTAGTGAAGTATAATGGAAAAAATCGAATGCAACTACACAAGAACCAGTCTGTAACTGTCATTCGGAATCAGTTTTGGGCAATGTTGGATATCTAACTCATACGTGGTCCGTTTTGGCTCCACAAGTGGTCAAAACGTTTGTGACAATCAGCTGCTTCAAAGTATTCTTTCATAGGCAACTTTTGGAGAACTTTTCTTAAGGAGTTCGTTAAGAAACTTGTATAGAAACTTTCTTAATGAGCACTCGACAAACGCATTTCGAGAAAATAAACAAAGTCCCAGCTATGGACCTAGTGCATCATCATAACTGAGGTCTCTTGCATTTCCCTACAAGTAATTCGATCTCATATGCAGATGTTTAGTGAAGTATAATGGGAAAAATCGAATGCAACTACACAAGAACCAGTTTGTAACTGTCGTTCGGAATCAGTTTTGCGCAGTGTTAACTGAAACATGGACATCTGACTCATACGGAGTCCGTTTTGGATCCACAAGTAGTCAAAACGTTTGTGACGACTAGATGCTTCAAAGGATTCTTTCATAGGGAACTTTTGGAGAGCTTTTCTTAAGGAGTTCGTTCAGAAACATATATTGAAACTTTCTTAATGAGCACTCGACAAACGCATTTCGAGAACATACACAAAGTCCCAGCTATGGCCTAGTGCATCATCATAACTGAGGTCTCTTGCATTTCCCTACAAGTAATTGGATCTCATATGGAGATGTTTAGTGAAGTAGAATGGAAAAAATCGAATGCAACTACACAAGAACCTGTCTGTAAGTGTCGTTCGGAATCAGTTTTGCGCACTGTTAACTGAAACATGGATATCAGACTCATACGGAGTCCGTTTTGGCTCCACAAGTAGTCAAAACATTTGTGACGACCAGATGCTTCAAAGGATTCTTTCATGGGGAAGTTTTGGAGAACTTTTCTTAAGGAGTTCATCCAGAAACTTGTATAGAAACTTTCTTAATGAGCACTCAACAAACGCATTTCGAGAACATACGCAAAGTCCCAAGTATGGACCTAGTGCATCATCATAACTGAGGTCTCTTGCATTTACCTACAAGTAATTGGGTCTATATGGAGATGTTTAGTGAAGTAGAATGGAAAATTTTGAATGCAACTACACAAGAACCAGTTTGTAACTGTCGTTCGGAATCAGTTTTGTGCAGTGTTAACTGAAACATGGATATCTGACTCATATGGAGTCCGTTTTGGCTCCACAAGTGGTCAAAACATTTGTGATGACCAGATGCTTCAAAGAATTCTTTCATAGGGAACTTTTGTGTAGCGACCAGACCTCAAATGGCCTGTGCTGCTGTGCACCAGTGTCATCCCTGGATCAGTAATGCTGACACGCACAGTACAAATGGAGGATTTATAACGGAGTAGCAATCACACACTTATTACATCGAATATCTCCAAAGAGATTAAGAATGATCAACATGGCTTAAGGCCATCTAATAACGATAACAGCGGAAGACTTGGAAGATAAGTGAGTCCATCAACTCCAGCGGCATCACTGAGTATAAGACCACGACCTAAGGCACCTTACTCGTCGTCTGAAAAGTCTGCAACATGAAACGTTGCAGCCCGAAAACGGGTCAGCACATAGAATATGCTGGCAAAGTAACACATAGAGAGCAATGAACAATAATAATGCTATACTATATGCATATATGGCTGGTGGAAGGCTCTATGGTTACAGTTTTGCGAAAAGCCAATTTTATCCTACTGCAAAAGAATAAATTTTGTTTAACTATCATGGTGGTTGAAACATTGAGAAGGTACCTCCAACTCAATCCCAATTAAGTGTCATCATTAACCCAACAAAATTAATTATAAGTATCACGGTGATGAGATTCAAATGATAATCCAGGTACTAGATACTCAAGTTGTCCATAACCGGGGACACGGCTAATCATGATCAGTTTGTACACTCTGCAGAGGTTTGCGCACTTTTCCCCACAAGACTCGATCGCCTCCGCTTGATTCTCGCACTGCATGATGTTTGAGAAACGGATGACCGAGACACAGTCTTTCAGAAACAATCACTCTTTACTCTGGATGGACCGGTACACCTACTTTCCCCTACATCTGCTAGTCCACCTCTTCAAGAGATCCTGTAACCTACTCAGCTATGCTAGAGCCCATAATAGCTTGTGGCTGCACACGGAAGTTTCTAGCATGAATAATCTTAT
>NC_057805.1:430314956-430322817 GCF_018294505.1 Triticum aestivum
GGCGGCGGCAGCGGGCAAGGCAACCGGCGGCGGCGGCGGGCGAGATGCGGGCGGCGACGATGAGGGGTTCCGGCGGCGGCGGCGGTGAGGAAAGAGAGGGGGGGGCGCGGTATTTAAGGAGGGGGGGTTCCGGTGCTTGGGGAAGGGGGCGGCCGGGGCGGCGTGCGGGCGGCGGACTCCGGCGGCGGCTCGGCGCCGTGCGGGAAGAGGAGAGCGCGGGCGGGCCGGCGCTCGGCTGGGCTTCGGCCCGGTCGGGCGTCGCGTAGTTTTTTTTTAAATAAGTTCCGCGGAAAATATTGCGTAGAAAAATAAATAATAATCAGAAAAATATGAAATAAATTTTCCCCGTCTTGTTGGAAAATCTATAATAGGGTGAACATTTTTATAAATCAAAATAAATATTTTGAAAACATGCATATTTTTTTAATGCAATGAAAATTGCAAATAAATTCCAAATAATGATTTTAACATTTTTCCTCCAGTATTTCAAATGTTTTGGAGAAGTCATATTTTCTCCTCTCGTTTATTTTAACATGAAATATTTTTCCGGAGAGAAAAATAATTAAAACCCCAATCCTCGTTTGAAAGATCAAATTTAAAAATTCGAGAAAATCCCCAACTCTCTCCGAGGGTCCTTGAGTTGCTTAGGATTTGTCGATGATTTGTCACAATGCAACAAAACATGATATGCAATGATGATCTATGTATAACATTCCAAATTGGAAATTTGGGATGTTACAAACCTACCCCCTTAAGATGAATCTCGCCCTCGAGATTCGGGTTGGCTAGAAAACAGGTGAGAGTGGATTTTCCGTAGATCTTCCTCTCGCTCCCAGGTGGCTTCATCCTCTGTGTGGTGACTCCACTGAACTTTGCAAAACTTGATAACCTTGCTGCGGGTAACTCGACTGGCATACTCAAGAATCTTAACTGGTTTCTCCTCATAGGTCAAATCACTTTCCAACTGAATCGCTTCCAGTGGCACAGTGTCTCTCAGTGGTATCTCAGCCATCTCTGCGTGGCACTTCTTCAACCGCGAAACATGAAATACATCATGTACTCCAGACAATCCTTCGGGCAATTCCAATTTGTAAGCAACTTCTCCCATACGTTCCAAAACTCTGTATGGTCCGATAAAACGGGGCGCTAACTTTCCCTTAACTCCAAAACGCTTCACTCCTCGAAGTGGTGATACTCGAAGATACACTCTGTCTCCGATTTCGTGAACTGTCTCCTTTCGTTTAGAATCAGCATAACTCTTCTGCCTGGACTGGGCTACCTTGAGCCTATCGCGAATCAATCTCACTTTCTGTTCAGACTCCTTAATCAAATCTGGTCCAAACAACTGACGGTCTCCAACTTCGTCCCATAACAACGGTGTTCTACACCTCCTTCCGTACAAAGCTTCAAAAGGGGACATCTTCAAACTGGTTTGATAACTGTTGTTATAAGAAAACTCCGCATATGGCAAATTGTCGTCCCAACTAGATCCATAATCTAGTGCACATGCTCTCAACATGTCCTCCAAAATCTGGTTGACTCTCTCGGTCTGTCCATCTGTCTATGGGTGGAAAGTTGTACTAAATTCCAGCCTGGTTCCCAATGTTTCATGTAACTGCTTCCAAAACTTCGAGGTAAATTGGGTTCCTCTGTCTGATACAATGGTCCTCGGAACTCCATGCAAACATACTATCCTGGTCATGTATATCTTTGCCAACTTAGCACTGGTGTAAGTGGTCTTCACTGGAATGAAATGAGCCACTTTCGTCAAACGGTCGACTACAACCCATATCGAGTCATAGCCTGAACGAGTCCTAGGTAATCCTGTGATAAAATCCATGCCTATTTTATCCCACTTCCATTCGGGTATCGGCAATGGCTGCAGCAATCCTGCTGGCTTCTGATGCTCTGCCTTCACTCTCTGACATACATCACAAACTGCTACATACTCCGCAATATCCTTCTTCATTCCGGTCCACCAGAAAATATTCTTCAAATCCAAATACATCTTGGTATTCCCTGGGTGAATCGAGTATGGTGAATCATGGGCTTCTTGCAAAATCAACTTCCTGATCTCCGGATCATTTGGTACATATACGCGGTCCTCGAAGCATAAGGTATCGTGCTCATCCTCACGAAATCCCTTGGCTTTTCCTTTGCTCATCTTCTCCTTTATCTCTTCAATCTCCTTGTCTGACTTCTGAGCTTCTCTGATCGTTTCCATCAAGGTAGACTGAATCTCCAACGTGGCTAAATAGCCTCTTGGGACTATCTCCAAACTTAGCTCGCGAAGGTCCTCGGCTAACTCCTGAGGTAATTCTCCTGTCATGAGGGTGTTGACATGACTCTTGCGGCTCAACGCGTCTGCTACTACGTTAGCCTTTCCAGGGTGATAATGCAATCTCGTATCATAATCTTTAATGAGCTCCAACCATCTCCTCTGTCTGAGATTTAACTCCTTCTGCGTGAAAATGTACTTCAAACTCTTGTGATCTGTGTACACCTCACAATGGTTTCCGATGAGAAAATGTCTCCATGTTTTCAATGCATGCACCACGGCTGCTAATTCCAAATCATGCGTAGCATAATTCTTCTCATGGGGTTTAAGTTGTCGTGAAGCATACGACACAACTCTTCCTTCCTGCATAAGCACTGCTCCAAGTCCTCGACGAGAAGCGTCGCAATACACTTCATAGTCCTTGCGTTGGTCTGGCAGAATCAACACTGGTGATGTAACCAATCTTTTCTTCAACTCTTGGAAACTAGCTTCACATTCCTCAGTCCAATTGAATTTGGTGTCCTTCTTCAATAGCTCAGTCATGGGCTTAGCAATCCTTGAGAAATTCTCGATAAATCTCCGGTAGTATCCTGCAAGTCCAAGAAAACTCCGGATTTCTCCAACTGCCGTGGGTGATTCCCAACTTGTCACTGTGTCAACCTTGGCAGGGTCTACTGCTATTCCTTCTCCAGAAATAACATGTCCAAGGAATCCAACTTCCTTCAGCCAAAACTCACACTTACTGAACTTGGCATACAACTGATGTTCTCTGAGCTTGTCAAGTACCAATCGCAAATGCTCCTCATGCTCTTCTTCATCCTTGGAAAAGATTAAAATATCATCAATGAACACCACGACAAACTTATCCAAAAACTCCATAAACACTTTGTTCATCAGGTTCATGAAATAGGCCGGTGCGTTAGTCAGTCCAAAAGACATAACGGTATACTCATACAATCCATATCTGGTGGTAAATGCCGTCTTGGGTATATCCTGCTCTCGAATCTTTAACGGATGGTATCCTGATCGTAGATCGATCTTGGAAAATACTTTAGCTCCTTGCAAGCGGTCAAACAAATCATTGATCATCGGCAGTGGGTACTTGTTTTTGATGGTCACTTCATTCAATCCTCGGTAATCAACAACCATCCTTAGTGATCCATCTTTCTTCTCCACTAGAAGTACTGGTGATCCCCAAGGTGACGAACTTGGGCGAATATAGCCTTTATCCAGTAACTCCTTGATCTGCTTCTTAATTTCCTCCAAATCCTTTGCGGGCATCCTGTACGGTCTCTTAGATATTGGCCCGGTGCCTGGCAAAAGTTCAATCAAAAACTCAATGTCTCTATCTGGTGGCATGCCTGGCAACTCTTCTGGAAATACATCCGGATAATCCTTCACCACTGGTACTTCCTCCTGTACAACTCCTGATAAGGAATTCACTTGAGTCCTCTTCGGCATATGCCGGGATACATACTTGATCCTTTTTCCTTCCGGGGTGGTAAGCAAAATAGTCTTGCTGGCACAATCGATGTTTCCTCCATACAACGATAGCCAATCCATTCCTAAAATCACATCCAAACCTTGCGATTCCAAAACAATGAGGTCTGAGGGGAAAACATGCCTACCAATGGCCAACGGTATCTGAAAACATCCTTGGGTGGCCATATACTCTGCTCCTGGCGAGGTTACTAACATAGGGCTTTTGAGAACTTGGGTGGACATCTTAAACTTGTTCACGAATCCCCTTGATATGTATGAATGCGATGCACCAGTATCGAAAAGAACGGTTGCAGTAAATGACTTAACCAAAAACTTACCTATTACTGCATCAGGCTGAGCTTCAACCTCCTCCACGCTCACGTGGTTCACATCTCCTTTGTTGAACGGGTTCGGCTTCTTCCCAGAGCTTCCATTGCCATTTCCATTTTGGGCTTCGGGACAGTCAGTAGCATAATGTCCCGTCTTCTGGCACTTGAAACAAGTAATGTGACTTAGATCTCTCTTGGCTGGGGTAGATGGGTTGGTGCGGTTCTGTCCGTTTCCTCCTCCATTCCCATTACCATTCTTGGAGCCATTTTGGTTGTGCGAACTACCTCCTCCATGGGTATGCTGGAACTGTCCTCCCGGCTTCGGGGTAAAACGTGGCTTCTGCTGGGCTCCAAAATTGTACTTCCCTTGTCCATACTTCCTCTTGCGGTTTTCAATCTGCTGTTGCTTCCCTTCAATCATGAGATCTCTATCTACCAGCTCCTGGTAGTTGTTGAAAGTTGCTACCATCAACTGCATACTCAGTTCATCATTCAATCCTTCCAGAAACTTCTCCTGCTTGGTTGCATCTGTAGCAACGTCATCTGGTGCATAACGTGCTAACTTACTGAAATCCTCCACATACTGGCCTACGGTGCGTCCTCCTTGGCGTAGGTTGCGAAACTCACGCTTCTTCATAGCCATAGCTCCTGCTGAAACATGAGCTGTACGGAAAGCTTGCTGAAACTGGTCCCATGTGACAGTGTCAATAGGGTGCGTGGCTGTGTAATTCTCCCACCATGATGTTGCGGGTCCATCAAGCTGATGTGCGGCAAAACGCACTCTTTCCGCATATGTGCATCCTGCAGTGGTCAACTCCCTTCCAACTTTGCGGAGCCAATCATCTGCTACAATCGGCTCGGTGCTACTGGAAAACACTGGCGGGTTTAGCCTTAAGAAACGGGCTAAGTGATCAACAGGTGGTGGTGGCGGTGGGTTGTTGTTGTTGTTGCCTTGGTTCTGCACTAACACTTGCATCAGGGCATTCTGCTGCTGAATCAACTGGGTGATCTCTGGTGGGAAAACAAATCCGGTGTCGCGTCTCGGAGGCATCTGATAGGTTTAGAAAAGATGAGAGTTAAGAATAGAATGAGGTCTAGAGAGAAAACACTACCCATATACTCATGAGACAAATTCAATCAATATCACTCAATCAATCCCAACAAGGCAAAACAGTCGATCTAACTAGCATTACAAAGTGCTTGAACTATACTACTAAATGGGGGAAGACTACTACTGATATGGTGGTCTACTAAAAATTCTGATCCGTTGAAGACTCCATGATGTCTGCTCCAGCTTCATCAATCCATTCGTCTTCACTTGGTTCGTAGTCGGTGTCGTCGATGATGATGTAGTTATCCGGACAAGTGCATTCGTTGACTTCTGCTTTTGGCACTGGATTTCCCACGAATGCTCCAATCTTGTTCTCCAGGTCGTCAATCTTCCCGACTAGTGCGTTGATTTCCTCCAAGTAATCTTCGCGTGTAGCCTTGAGTTCTTCTTGGAGTTCCTTGATCTTCGTGAATGCCTTCTTCAGTTCTTCCTTATCCGTGCACATCTGATTCTCCTGGCGTCGAATATGGTGGTTCTGCTCCTGGATGAAAGCTGTAATTGATCCATCCTTCTTGGTCTTGATCATCTCCCATTGCGCGTCTCGACGTCCACAAATTTGGTAGATTGTATCCTTAAGTTCCTGGTGATAGACTTCTCCAATGCGTCCCATGGCGATGTGTGCGGCCATGCTCTTCCCTAAACTCCAAGTTGGTGCTTCGAAAACCAAACTCATGGGTTCAGTAATTGGCACAAACGTCCTTCCTGGAATGATAACTTGAATCTTCCAGCTCTCCTCTTCAGGTAATGTGGCGTTCTAGGTTCCGGTGACGCTTGGTATTCCTATGTTCAAGTACTTGGTGACTTCCTTCAAGTGTCGACCAAACGGCGTGTCTTCATCTGGTTGCATAAACTTGCTCCTTGCATTCGCCATTCCTAAAAGAGTAGAAAGTGGAGAGGGGTCAGAAATGAGAAGAGAGAAGCTTTCTAGGGCTTAAGCTTAGTGGTCGTGTCCTATAGTCAGCGTGTGCTCTGATACCAACTTTTTAGCGACCAGACCTCAAATGGCCTGTGCTGCTGTGCACCAGTGTCATCCCTGGATCAGTAATGCTGACACGCATAGTACAAATGGAGGATTTATAACAGAGTAGCAATCACACACTTATTACATCGAATATCTCCAAAGAGATTAAGAATGATCAACATGGCTTAAGGCCATCTAATAACGATAACAGCGGAAGACTTGGAAGATAAGTGAGTCCATCAACTCCAGCGGCATCACTGAGTATAAGACCACGACCTAAGGCACCTTACTCGTCGTCTGAAAAGTCTGCAACATGAAACGTTGCAGCCCGAAAATGGGTCAGCACATAGAATATGCTGGCAAAGTAACACATAGAGAGCAATGAACAATAATAATGCTATACTATATGCATATATGGCTGGTGGAAGGCTCTATGGTTACAGTTTTGCGAAAAGCCAATTTTATCCTACTACAAAAGAATAAATTTTGTTTAACTATCATGGTGGTTGAAACATTGAGAAGGTACCTCCAACTCAATCCCAATTAAGTGTCATCATTAACCCAACAAAATTAATTATAAGTATCACGGTGATGAGATTCAAATGATAATCCAGGTACTAGATACTCAAGTTGTCCATAACCGGGGACACGGCTAATCATGATCAGTTTGTACACTCTGCAGAGGTTTGCGCACTTTTCCCCACAAGACTCGATCGCCTCCGCTTGATTCTTGCACTGCATGATGTTTGAGAAACGGATGACCGAGACACAGTCTTTCAGAAACAATCACTCTTTACTCTGGATGGACCGGTACACCTACTTTCCCCTACATCTGCTAGTCCACCTCTTCAAGAGATCCTGTAACCTACTCAGCTATGCTAGAGCCCATAATAGCTTGTGGCTGCACACGGAAGTTTCTAGCATGAATAATCTTATGATCCCTTTGAGCCTGGGTGGCGGACCTTATACATACAGACAACACTGGGTTCTCCAGGTGCCTCAATCCACCCAGATGTGAGTTTTAGTTGCCACCTTAAGTTGAACCATTATTAACAATCTCACATCTGTCATGAATATCTCTCAAACCCAATCCACGTCTACGAGCATAGCATGGCAATAATAAAAGCAACGTAGAAGTAACTCCCAAGGGTTTGATAAGGAAACAGGTAATAGGTACTACCTCAACTACTTCCCAATACCCTCAGTTTAATTAGATCCTAATCATGCAATGTGTTTGAGGAAAAACAGATCTAATGCAATAAAAAAACTGGGTATGAACGGGATATGATCAAAGTGTTACTTGCCTTGCTGATGATCCGCAAAACCTAGCGAGTCGAAGTAACAAGCGGCACACTCCGGGTACTCTATCGCAAACAAACAAGCATACAATCAGTACTCATCTAATGCACAGGTAAAATTCGAATGAAAGATCCAACCAGAAAGTTCAACTTAAGAACTCCGGTTTGCAAAAAGAATCAACTCGAAAGAAGCAACGAAAGTCAAACGGCGAAAGAAAGAAACTTTGTTTGCTAATCTGGATCTAGGTCAAATTTTACTGTAGCAAAAACTTGTTTGAGTAGATTAATCGGAAAGAGAATTTCGAGACGAAACTCTAGGCGCTTGAATCGCCTGATTCCGATAAACGAGCGAGAAGTTAAACAGAATCGAAGATTCGATCAGAAATCGAATCTGAGAAAATC
>NC_057805.1:430322844-430329763 GCF_018294505.1 Triticum aestivum
GGGGCGGCGTGCGGGCGGCGGACTCCGGCGGCGGCTCGGCGTCGTGCGGGAAGAGGAGAGCGCGGGCGGGCCGGCGCTCGGCTGGGCTTCGGCCCGGTCGGGCGTCGCGCATTTTTTTTTAAATAAGTTCCGCGGAAAATATTGCGTAGAAAAATAAATAAAAATCAGAAAAATATGAAATAAATTTTCCCCGTCTAGATAGAAAATCTAGAATAGGGTGAACATTTTTATAAATCAAAATAAATACTTTGAAAACATGCATATTTTTTTTAATGCAATGAAAATTGCAAATAAAATCCAAATAAATTCCAAATAATGATTTTAACATTTTTCCTCTAGTATTTCAAATGTTTTGGAGAAGTCATATTTTCTCCTCTCGTTTATTTTAACATGATGGAGAGAAAAATAATTAACACCCCAATCCTCGTTTGAAAGATCAAATTTAAAAATTCGAGAAAATCCCCAACTCTCTCCGAGGGTCCTTAAGTTGCTTAGGATTTATCGAGGATTTGTCAAAATGCAACAAAACATGATATGCAATGATGATCTATGTATAACATTCCAAATTGGAAATTTGGGATGTTACATTTTGGAGAACTTTTCTTAAGGAGTTCGTTCAGAAACTTGTATAGAAACTTTCCTAATGAGCACTCGACAAACGCATTTCGAGAACATACGCAAAATCCCAAGTATGGACCTAGTGCATCATCATAACTGGAGTCTGTTGCATTTATGTACAAGTAATTGGATCTCATATGGAGATGTTTAGTGAAGTATAATGGAAAAAATCGAATGCAACTACACAAGAACCAGTCTGTAACTGTAATTCGGAATCAGTTTTGCGCAATGTTAACTGAAACATGGATATCTAACTCATACGGAGTCTGTTTTGGATCCACAAGTAGTCAAAACATTTGTGACGACTATATGCTTCAAAGGATTCTTTCCTAGGGAACTTTTGGAGAACTTTTCTTAAGGAGTTCGTTCAGAAACATATATAGAAACTTTCTTAATGAGCACTCGACAAACGTACTTCGAGAACATACACAAAGTCCCAGCTATGGACCTTGTGCATCATCATAATTGAGGTCTCTTGCATTTCCCTACAAGTAATTGGATCTCGTATGGAGATATTTAGTGAAGTAGAATGGAAAAAATCGAATGCAACTACACAAGAACCAGTCTGTAACTGTCGTTCGGAATCAGTTTTGCGCAGTGTTAACTGAAACATGGATATCTGACTCATATGGAGTCCGTTTTGGCTCCACAAGTAGTCAAAATATTTGTGACGACCAGATGCTTCAAAGGATTCTTTCATAGGGAACTTTTGGAGAACATTTCTTAAGGAGTTAGTTCAGAAACTTGTATAGAAACTTTCTTAATGAGCACTCGACAAACGCATTTCAAGAATATACGCAAAGTCCCAAGTATGGACCTAGTGCATCATCATAACTGAGGTCTCTTGCATTTACCTACAAGTAATTGGATCTCATATGGAGATGTATAGTGAAGTATAATGGAAAAAATCGAATGCAACTACACAAGAACCAGTCTGTAACTGTCGTTCGGAATCAGTTTTGCGCAGTGTTAACTGAAACATGGATATCTGACTCATACGGAATCTGTTTTGGCTCCACAAGTAGTCAAAGCGTTTGTGACAACCCGATGCTTCAAAGGATTCTTTCATAGGGAACTTTTGGAGAACTTTTCTTAAGGAGTTCGTTCAGAAACATATATAGAAACTTTCTTAATGAGCACTCGACAAACGCATTTCGAGAACATACACAAAGTCCCAGCTATGGACCTAGTGCATCATCATAATTGAGGTCTCTTGCATTTCCCTACAAGTAATTGTATCTCATATGGAGATGTTTAGTGAAGTAGAATGGAAAAAATCGAATGCAACTACACAAGAACCAGTCTGTAACTGTCGTTCGGAATCAGTTTTGTGCAGTGTTAACTGAAACATGGATATCTGACTCATACGGAGTCCGTTTTGGCTCCAAAAGTACTCAAAGCGTTTGTGACGACCATATGCTTCAAAGGATTCTTTCATCGGGAACTTTTGGAGAACTTTTCTTAAGGACTTCGTTCAGAAACATGTATAGAAACTTTCTTAATGAGCACTCGACAAACGCATTTCAAGAATATACGCAAAGTCCCAAGTATGGACCTAGTGCATCATCATAACTGAGGTCTCTTGCATTTACCTAGAAGTAATTGGATCTCATATGGAGATGTTTAGTGAAGTATAATGGAAAAAATCGAATGCAACTACACAAGAACCAGTCTGTAACTGTCGTTCGGAATCAGTTTTGCGCAGTGTTAACTGAAACATGGATATCTGACTCATACGGAATCCGTTTTGGCTCCACAAGTAGTCAAAGCGTTTGTGACGACCCGATGCTTCAAAGGATTCTTTCATAGGGAACTTTTGGAGAACTTTTCTTAACGAGTTCGTTCAGAAACATATATAGAAACTTTCATAATGAGCACTCGACAAACGCATTTCGAGAACATACACAAAGTCCCAGCTATGGACCTAGTGCATCATCATAATTGAGGTCTCTTGCATTTCCCTACAAGTAATTGGATCTCATATGGAGATGTTTAGTGAAGTAGAATGGAAAAAATCGAATGCAACTACACAAGAACCAGTCTGTAACTGTCGTTCGGAATCAGTTTTGCGCGGTGTTAACTGAAACATGGATATCTGACTCATACGGAGTCCGTTTTGGCACCACAACTACTCAAAGCATTTGTGATGACCAGATGCTTCAAAGGATTCTTTCATTGGGAACTTTTGGAGAACTTTTCTTAATGAATTCGTTTAGAAACTTGTATAGAAACTTTCTTAATGAGCACTCGACAAACGCATTTCTAGAATATACGCAAAGTCCCAATTATGGACCTAGTGCATCATCATAACTGAGGTCTCTTGCCTTTACCTACAAGTAATTGGATCTCATATGGAGATTTTTATTGAAGTATAATGGAAAAAATCGAGTGCTACTACACAAGAACCAGTCTGTAACTGTCGTTCGGAATCAGTTTTGCGCAGTGTTAACTGAAACATGGATATCTGACTCATACGGAGTCCGTTTTGGCTCCACAAGTGGTCAAAATGTTTGTGACGACCAGATGCTTGAAAGGATTCTTTTATAGGGACCTTTTGGAGAACTTTTCTTAAAGAGTTCGTTCAGAAACTTGTATAGAAACTTTCTTAATGAGCACTCAACAAACGCATTTCGAGAACATACACAAAGTCCCAGCTATAGACCTAGTGCATCATCCTAACTGAGGTCTCTTGCATTTCCCTACAACTAATTGGATCTAATATGGAGATGTTTAGTGAAGTAGAATGGAAAAAATCGAATGCAACTACACAAGAACCAGTTTGTAACTGTCGTTCGGAATCAGTTTTGTGCAGTGTTAACTGAAACATGGACATCTGACTCATACGGAGTCCGTTTTGGATCCACAAGTAGTCAAAACGTTTGTGACGACCAGATGCTTCAAAGGATTCTTTCATAGGGAACTTTTGGAGAAATTTTCTTAAGGAGTTCATTCAGAAACATATATAGAAACTTACTTAATGAGCACTCGACAAACGCATTTCGAGAACATACACAAAGTCCCAGCTATGGACCTAGTGCATCATCATAACTGAGGTCTCTTGCATTTCCCTACAAGTAAATGGATCTCATATGGAGATGTTTAGTGAAGTAGAATGGAAAAAATCGAATGCAACTACACAAGAACCAGTTTGTAACTGTCGTTTGGAACCAGTTTTGCAAAGTGTTAACTGCAACATGGATATCTGACTCATACGGAGTCCGTTTTGGATTCACAGGTAGTCAAAACGTTTGTGACGACCAGATGCTTCAAAGGATTCTTTCATAGGGAACTTTTGGAGAACTTTTCTTAAGAAGTTCATCCAGAAACTTGTATAGAAACTTTCTTAATAAGCACTCGACAAACGCATTTCGAGAACATACGCAAAGTCCCAAGTATGGACCTAGTGCATCATCATAACTGAGGTCTCTTGCATTTACCTACAAGTAATTGGATCTCATATGGAGATGTTTAGTGAAGTAGAATGGAAAAAATTGAATGAAACTACACAAGAACCAGTCTGTAACTGTCGTTCGGAATCAGTTTTGCGCAATGTTAACTGAAACATGGATATCTGACTCATATGGAGTTCGTTTTGGCTCCACAAGTGGTTAAAACGTTTGTGACGACCAGATGCTTAAAAGGATTCTTTCATATGGAACTTTTGGAGAACTTTTCTTAAGGAGTTCGTTCAGAAACTTGTACACAAACTTTCTTAATGAGCACTCGACAAACGCATTTCGAGAACATACACAAAGTCCCAGCTATGGACGTAGTGCATCATCATAACTGAGGTCTCTTGCATTTCCCTACAAGTAATTGGATCTCATATGGAGATGTTTGGTGAAGTAGAATGGAAAAAATCGAATGCAACTACACAAGAGCCAGTTTGTAACTATCGTTTGGAATCAGTTTTGCGCAGTGTTAACTGAAACATGGACATCTGACTCATACGAAGTCTGTTTTGGATCGACAAGTAGCCAAAACGTGTGTGACGACTAGATGCTTTAAAGGATTCTTTCATAGGGAACTTTTGGAGAACTTTTCTTAAGGAGTTCGTTCATAAACATATGTAGAAACTTTCTTAATGAGCACTCGACAAACGCATTTCAAGAACGTACACAAAGTCCCAGCCATGGACCTAGTGCATCATCATAATTGAGGTCTCTTGCATTTCCCTACAAGTAATTGGATCTCATATGGAGATGTTTAGTGAAGTAGAATGTGAAAAATCGAATTGATCTACACAAGAACCAGTCTGTAACTGTCGTTCAGAATCAGTTTTGCGAAGTGTTAACTGAAACATGGATATCTGACTCATACGAAGTCCGTTTTGGCTCCACAAGTAGCAAAACGTTTGTGACGACCTGATGCTTCGAAGGATTCTTTCATAGGGAACTTTTGGAGAACTTTCTTAAGGAGTTCATTCAGAAACTTGTATAGAAACTTTCTTAATGAGCACTCGACAAACGCATTTCGAGAACATACGCAAAGTCCCAAGTATGGACCTAGTGCATCATCATAACTGAGGTCTCTTGCATTTACCTACAAGTAATTGGATCTCATATGGAGATGTTTAGTGAAGTATAATGGAAAAAATCGAATGCAACTACACAATAACCAGTCTGTAACTGTCGTTCGGAATCAGTTTTGCGCAGTGTTAACTGAAACATGGATATCTGACTCATACGGAGTCCGTTTTGGCTCCACAAGTGGTCAAAACGTTTGCGATGACCAGATGCTTCAAAGGATTCTTACATAGGGACCTTTTGCAGAACTTTTCTTAAGGAGTTCGTTCAGAAACTTGTATAGAAACTTTCCTAATGAGCACTCGACAAACGCATTTCAAGAACATACGCAAAGTCCCAAGTTTGGACCTAGTGCATCATCATAACTGAGGTTTCTTGCATTTATATACAAGTAATTGGATCTCATATGGAGATGTTTAGTGAAGTGTAATGGAAAAAATGGAATGCAACTACACAAGAACCAGTCTGTAACTGTCAGTCGGAATCAGTTTTGCGCAATGTTAACTGAAACAAGGATATCTGACTCATACGGAGTCCGTTTTCACTCCACAAATGGTTAAAACGTTTGTGACGACCAGATGCTTAAAAGGATTCTTTCATAGGGAACTTTTGGAGAACTTTTCTTAAGGAGTTCGTTCAGAAACTTCTATAGAAACTTTCTTAATGAGCACTCGACAAACGCATTTCGAGAACATACGCAAAGTCCCAAGTATGGACCTAGTGCATTATCATAACAGAGGTCTCTTGCATTTACCTACAAGTAATTGGATCTCATATGGAGATGTTTAGTGAAGTATAATGGAAAAAATTGACTGCAACTACACAAGAACCAGTCTGTAACTGTCGTTCGGAATCAGTTTTGCGCAGTGTTAACTGAAACATGGATATCTGACTCATATGGAGTCCGTTTTGGCTCCACAAGTGGTCAAAATGTTTGTGACGACTAGATGCTTCAAAGTATTCTTTCATAGGGAACTTTTGGAGAACTTTTCTTAAGGAGTTCATTCAGAAACTTGTATCGAAACTTTCTTAATGAGCACTCGACAAACGCATTTCGAGAAAATACACAAAGTCCCAGCTATGGACGTAGTGCATCATCATAACTGAGGTCTCTTGCATTTCCCTACAAGTAATTGGATCTCCTATGGAGATGTTTAGTGAAGTAGAATGGAAAAAATCGAATGCAACTACACAAGAACCAATTTGTAACTGTCGTTCGGAATCAGTTTTGCGCAGTGTTAACTGAAACATGGACATCTGACTCATACGGAGTCTCTTTTGGATCCACAAGTAGTCAAAATATTTGTGACGACTAGATGGTTCAAAGGATTCTTTCATAGGGAACTTTTGGAGAACTTTTCTTAAGGAGTTCGTTCAGAAACATATATGGAGATTTTCATAATGAGCACTCGACAAACGCATTTCGAGAACATACACAAAGTCCCAGCTATGGACCTAGTGCATCATCATAATTGAGGTCTCTTGCATTTCCCTACAAGTAATTGGATCTCCTATGGAGATGTTTAGTGAAGTAGAATGGAAAAAATCGAATGCAACTACACAAGAACCAGTCTGTAACTGTCGTTCGGAATCAGTTTTGCGCAGTGTTAACTGAAACATGGATATCGGACTCATACGGACTCCGCTTTGGCTCCACAAGTAGTCAAAGCGTTTGTGACGACCAGATGCTTCAAAGGATTCTTTCATAGGGAAGTTTTGGAGAACTTTTCTTAAGGAGTTCGTTCAGAAACTTGTATAGAAACTTTCTTAATGAG
>NC_057805.1:430329773-430330780 GCF_018294505.1 Triticum aestivum
AGTAATTGGATCTCATATGGAGATGTTTAGTGAAGTAGAATGGAAAAAATCGAATGCAACTACACAAGAACCATTCTGTAACTGTCGTTCGGAATCAGTGTTGCGCAGTGGTAACTGAAGCATGGATCTCTGACTCATACGGAGTCCGTTTTGGCTCGACAAGTAGTCAAAACGTTTGTGACGACCAGATGATTCAAAGGATTCTTTCATAGGGAACTTTTGGAGAACTTTTCTTAAGGAGTTCGTTCAGAAACTTGTATAGAAACTTTCTTAATGAGCACTCGACAAACGCATTTTGAGAACATACGCAAAGTCCCAAGTATGGACCTAGTGCATCATCATAACTGAGGTCTCTTGCATTTACCAACAAGTAATTGAATCTCATATGGAGATGTTTAGTGAAGTAGAATGGGAAAAATCGAATGCAACTACACAAGAACCAGTCTCCAACTGTCGTTCGGAATCAGTTTTGTGCAGTGTTAACTGAAACATGGATATCTGACTCATATGGAGTCCGTTTTGGATCCACAAGTGGTAAAAACGTTTTTGACGACCAGATGCTTCAAAGGATTCTTTCATAGGGAACTTTTGGAGAACTTTCTTAAGGAGTTCGTTCAAAAACTTGTATAGAAACTTTCTTAATGAGCACTCGACAAACGCATTTCGAGAATATACGCAAAGTCCCAAGTATGGACCTAGTGCATCATCATAACTGAGGTCTCTTGCATTTACCTACAAGTAATTGGATCTCATATGGAGATGTTTAGTGAAGTATAATGGAAAAAATCGAATGCAACAACACAAGAACTAGTCTGAAACTGTCGTTCGGAATCAGTTTTGTGCAGTGTTAACTGAAACATGGATATCTGACTCATATGGAGTCCGTTTTGGCTCCACAAGTGGTCAAAATGTTTGTGATGACCAGATGATTCAAAGGATGCTTTTATAGGGTACTTTTCGAGAACTTTTCTTAAGGAGTTCGTTTAGAAACTTGTATAGAAACTTTC
>NC_057805.1:430330790-430332370 GCF_018294505.1 Triticum aestivum
TTCGGAATCAGTTTTGCGCAGTGTTAACTGAAACATGGATATCGGACTCATACGGACTCCGCTTTGGCTCCACAAGTAGTCAAAGCGTTTGTGACGACCAGATGCTTCAAAGGATTCTTTCATAGGGAAGTTTTGGAGAACTTTTCTTAAGGAGTTCGTTCAGAAACTTGTATAGAAACTTTCTTAATGAGCACTCGACAAACGCACTTCGAGAATATACGCAAAGTCCCAAGTATGGACCTAGTGCATCATCATAACTGAGGTCTCTTGCATTTACCTACAAGTAATTGGATCTCATATGGAGATGTTTAGTGAAGTATAATGGAAAAAATCGAATGCAACTACACAAGAACCAGTCTGTAACTGTCCTTCGGAATCAGTTTTGCGCAGTGTTAACTGAAACATGGATATCTGACTCATACGGAGTCCGTTTTGGCTCCACAAGTGGTCAAAACGTTTGCGATGACCAGATGCTTCAAAGGATTCTTTCATAGGGACCTTTTGGAGAACTTTTCTTAAGGAGTTCGTTCAGAAACTTGTATAGAAACTTTCTTAATGAGCACTCAACAAACGCATTTCGAGAACATACACAAAGTTCCAGCTATGGACCTAGTGCATCATCATAACGTAGGTCTCTTGCATTTCCCTACATATAATTGGATCTCATATGGAGATGTTGAGTGAAGTAGAACGGAAAAAATCGAATGCAACTACACAAGAACCAGTTTGTAACTGTCGTTCAGAATCAGTTTTGTGCAGTGTTAACTGAAACATGGACATCTGACTCATACGGAGTCCGTTTTGGATCCACAAGTAGTCCAAACGTTTGTGACGACCAGTTGCTTCAAAGGATTCTTTCATAGGGAACTTTTCGAGAACTTTTCTTCAGGAGTTCATTCAGAAACATATATAGAAACTTACTTAATGAGCACTCGACAAACGCATTTCGAGAACATACACAAAGTCCCAGCTATGGACCTAGTGCATCATCATAACTGAGGTCTCTTGCATTTCCCTACAAGTAATTGGATCTCATATGGAGATGTTTAGTGAAGTAGAATGGAAAAAATCGAATGCAACTACACAAGAACCAGTTTGTAACTGTCGTTCGGAATCAGTTTTGCAAAGTGTTAACTGAAACATTGATATCTGACTCATACAGAGTCCGTTTTGGATCCGCAAGTAGTCAAAACGTTTGTGACGACCAGATGCTTCAAAGGATTCTTTCATAGGGAACTTTCGGAGAACTTTTCTTAAGGAGTTCCTTCAGAAACTTGTATAGAAACTTTCTTAATGAGCACTCGACAAACGCATTTCGAGAACATACGCAAAGTCCCAGGTATTGACCTAGTGCATCATCATAACTGAGGACTCTTGCATTTCCCAACAAGTAATTGGATCTCATATGGAGATGTTTAGTGAAGTAGAATGGAAAAAATCGAATGCAACTACACAAGAACCATTCTGTAACTGTCGTTCGGAATCAGTGTTGCGCAGTGGTAACTGAAGCATGGATCTCTGACTCATACGGAGTCCGTTTTGGCTCGACAAGTAGTCAAAACGTTTGTGACGACCAGATG
>NC_057805.1:430332380-430332916 GCF_018294505.1 Triticum aestivum
TAACTCAAACATGGATATCTCACTCATACGGAGTCCGTTTTGGATCCACAAGTAGTCAAAACGTTTGTGACGACCAGATCCTTCAAAGGATTCTTTCATAGGGAACTTTTGGAGAACTTTTCTTAAGGAGTTCGTTCAGAAACATATATAGAAACTTTCTTAATGAGCACTCGACAAACGCATTTCGAGAATATACGCAAAGTCCCAAGTATGGACCTAGTTCATCATCATAACTGAGGTCTCTTGCATTTACCTACAAGTAATTGGATCTCATATGGAGATGTTTAGTGAAGTATAATGGAAAAAATCGAATGCAACTACACAAGAACCAGTCTGTAACTGTCCTTCGGAATCAGTTTTGCGCAGTGTTAACTGAAACATGGATATCGGACTCATACGGACTCCGCTTTGGCTCCACAAGTAGTCAAAGCGTTTGTGACGACCAGATGCTTCAAAGGATTCTTTCATAGGGAAGTTTTGGAGAACTTTTCTTAAGGAGTTCGTTCAGAAACTTGTATAGAAACTTTCTTAATGAG
>NC_057805.1:430332926-430334732 GCF_018294505.1 Triticum aestivum
AGTAATTGGATCTCATATGGAGATGTTTAGTGAAGTAGAATGGAAAAAATCGAATGCAACTACACAAGAACCATTCTGTAACTGTCGTTCGGAATCAGTGTTGCGCAGTGGTAACTGAAGCATGGATCTCTGACTCATACGGAGTCCGTTTTGGCTCGACAAGTAGTCAAAACGTTTGTGACGACCAGATGCTTCAAAGGATTCTTTCATAGGGAACTTTTGGAGAACTTTTCTTAAGGAGTTCGTTCAGAAACTTGTATAGAAACTTTCTTAATGAGCACTCGACAAACGCATTTTGAGAACATACGCAAAGTCCCAAGTATGGACCTAGTGCATCATCATAACTGAGGTCTCTTGCATTTACCAACAAGTAATTGAATCTCATATGGAGATGTTTAGTGAAGTAGAATGGGAAAAATCGAATGCAACTACACAAGAACCAGTCTCCAACTGTCGTTCGGAATCAGTTTTGTGCAGTGTTAACTGAAACATGGATATCTGACTCATATGGAGTCCGTTTTGGATCCACAAGTGGTAAAAACGTTTGTGACGACCAGATGCTTCAAAGGATTCTTTCATAGGGAACTTTTGGAGAACTTTTCTTAAGGAGTTCGTTCAAAAACTTGTATAGAAACTTTCTTAATGAGCACTCGACAAACGCATTTCGAGAATATACGCAAAGTCCCAAGTATGGACCTAGTGCATCATCATAACTGAGGTCTCTTGCATTTACCTACAAGTAATTGGATCTCATATGGAGATGTTTAGTGAAGTATAATGGAAAAAATCGAATGCAACAACACAAGAACTAGTCTGTAACTGTCGTTCGGAATCAGTTTTGTGCAGTGTTAACTGAAACATGGATATCTGACTCATATGGAGTCCGTTTTGGCTCCACAAGTGGTCAAAATGTTTGTGATGACCAGATGATTCAAAGGATGCTTTTATAGGGTACTTTTCGAGAACTTTTCTTAAGGAGTTCGTTTAGAAACTTGTATAGAAACTTTCTTAATGAGCACTCGATAAACGCATTTCAAGAACATACACGAAGTCCCAAGTATGGACCTAGTGCATCATCATAACAGAGGTCTCTTGCATTTACCTACAAGTAATTGGATCTCATATGGATATGTTTAGTGAAGTAGAATGGAAAAAATCGAATGCAACTACACAAGAAGCAGTTTGTAACTGTCGTTCGGAATCAGTTTTGTGCAGTGTTAACTGAAACATGGACATCTGACTCATACGGAGTCTGTTTTGGATCCACAAGTAGTCAAAACGTTTGTGATGACCAGATGCTTCAAAGGATTCTTTCATAGGGAACTTTTGGAGAACTTTTCTTAAGGAGTTCGTTCAGAAACTTGTATAGAAACTTTATTAATGAGCACTCGACAAACGCATTTCGAGAACATACGCAAAGTCCCAAGTATGGACCTAGTGCATCATCATAACAAAGGTCTCTTGCATTTACCTACAAGTAATTGGATCTCATATGGAGATGTTTAGCGAAGTAGAATGGAAAAAATCGAATGCAACTACACAAGAACCAGTTTGTAACTGCGTTCGTAATCAGTTTTGCAAAATGTTAACTGAAACATGGATATCTGACTCATACTGGAGTCCGTTTTGGATCCACGAGTATTCAAATTGTTTGTGACGACCAGATGCTTCAAAGTATTCTTTCATAGGGAACTTTTGGAGAACTTTTCTTAAGGAGTTCGTTCAGAAACATATAGAAACTTTCTTAATGAGCACTCGTCAAACGCATTTCGAGAACATACACAAAGTCCCAGCTACGGACCCAGT
>NC_057805.1:430334742-430335278 GCF_018294505.1 Triticum aestivum
TAACTCAAACATGGATATCTCACTCATACGGAGTCCGTTTTGGATCCACAAGTAGTCAAAACGTTTGTGACGACCAGATCCTTCAAAGGATTCTTTCATAGGGAACTTTTGGAGAACTTTTCTTAAGGAGTTCGTTCAGAAACATATATAGAAACTTTCTTAATGAGCACTCGACAAACGCATTTCGAGAATATACGCAAAGTCCCAAGTATGGACCTAGTTCATCATCATAACTGAGGTCTCTTGCATTTACCTACAAGTAATTGGATCTCATATGGAGATGTTTAGTGAAGTATAATGGAAAAAATCGAATGCAACTACACAAGAACCAGTCTGTAACTGTCCTTCGGAATCAGTTTTGCGCAGTGTTAACTGAAACATGGATATCGGACTCATACGGACTCCGCTTTGGCTCCACAAGTAGTCAAAGCGTTTGTGACGACCAGATGCTTCAAAGGATTCTTTCATAGGGAAGTTTTGGAGAACTTTTCTTAAGGAGTTCGTTCAGAAACTTGTATAGAAACTTTCTTAATGAG
>NC_057805.1:430335288-430336025 GCF_018294505.1 Triticum aestivum
TGGAGTCCGTTTTGGATCCACGAGTATTCAAATTGTTTGTGACGACCAGATGCTTCAAAGTATTCTTTCATAGGGAACTTTTGGAGAACTTTTCTTAAGGAGTTCGTTCAGAAACATATAGAAACTTTCTTAATGAGCACTCGTCAAACGCATTTCGAGAACATACACAAAGTCCCAGCTACGGACCCAGTGCATCATCATAACTGAGGTTTCTTTCATTTCCCTACAAGTATTTGGATGTCATATGGAGATGTTTAGTGAAGTAGAATGGAAAAAATCGAATGCAACTACACAAGAACCAGTCTGTAACTGCCGTTCGAAATCAGTTTTGCGCAGTGTTAACTGAAACATGGATATCTGGCTCATACGGAGTCCGTTTTAGCTCCACAAGTAGTCAAAACGTCTGTGACGACCAGATGCTTCAAAGGATTCTTTCATAGAGAACTTTTGGAGAACTTTTCTTAAGGAGTTCGTTCAGAAACTTGTATAGAAACTTGCTTAATGAGCACTCGACAAACGCATTTCGAGAACATACGCAAAGTCCCAAGTATGGACCTAGTGCATCATCATAACTGAGGTCACTTGCATTTACCTACAAGTAATTGGATCTCATATGGAGATGTTTAGTGAAGTAGAATGGAAAAAATCAAATGCAACTACACAAGAACCAGTCTGTAACTGTCGTTCGGAATCAGTTTTGTGCAGTGTTAACTGAAACATGGATATCTAACTCATAT
>NC_057805.1:430336308-430337552 GCF_018294505.1 Triticum aestivum
GAGTCCGTTTTGGCTCCACAAGTAGTCAAAGCGTTTGTGACGACCAGATGCTTCAAAGGATTCTTTCATAGGGAACTTTTGGAGAACTATTCTTAAGGAGTTCGTTCAGAAACTTGTATAGAACCTTTCTTAATGAGCACTCGACAAACGCATTTCGAGAACATACACAAAGTCCGAGCTATGGACCTAGTGCATCATCATAACTGAGGTCTCTTGCATTTCCCTACAAGTAATTGGATCTAATATGGAGATGTTTAGTGAAGTAGAATGGAAAAAATCGAATGCAACTACACAAGAACCAGTTTGTAACTGTTGTTCGGAATCAGTTTTGTGCAGTGTTAACTGAAAGATGGACATCTGACTCATACGGAGTCCGTTTTGGCTCCACAAGTAGTCAAAACGTTTGTGACGACCAGATGCTTCAAAGGATTCTTTCATAGGGAACTTTTGGAGAAATTTTATTAAGGAGTTCATTCAGAAACATATATAGAAACTTACTTAATGAGCACTCGACAAACGCATTTCGAGAACATACACAAAGTCCCAGCTATGGACCTAGTGCATCATCATAACTAAGGTCTCTTGCATTTCCCTACAAGTAACTGGATCTCATATGGAGATGTTTAGTGAAGTAGAATGGAAAAAATCGAATGCACCTACACAAGAACCAGTTTGTAACTGTCGTTCGGAATCAGTTTTGCAAAGTGTTAACTCAAACATGGATATCTCACTCATACGGAGTCCGTTTTGGATCCACAAGTAGTCAAAACGTTTGTGACGACCAGATCCTTCAAAGGATTCTTTCATAGGGAACTTTTGGAGAACTTTTCTTAAGGAGTTCGTTCAGAAACATATATAGAAACTTTCTTAATGAGCACTCGACAAACGCATTTCGAGAATATACGCAAAGTCCCAAGTATGGACCTAGTTCATCATCATAACTGAGGTCTCTTGCATTTACCTACAAGTAATTGGATCTCATATGGAGATGTTTAGTGAAGTATAATGGAAAAAATCGAATGCAACTACACAAGAACCAGTCTGTAACTGTCCTTCGGAATCAGTTTTGCGCAGTGTTAACTGAAACATGGATATCGGACTCATACGGACTCCGCTTTGGCTCCACAAGTAGTCAAAGCGTTTGTGACGACCAGATGCTTCAAAGGATTCTTTCATAGGGAAGTTTTGGAGAACTTTTCTTAAGGAGTTCGTTCAGAAACTTGTATAGAAACTTTCTTAATGAG
>NC_057805.1:430337562-430338524 GCF_018294505.1 Triticum aestivum
CTTTTCTTAAGGGGTTCGTTCAGAAACTTGTATATAAACTTTCTTAATGACCACTCGCCAAACGCATTTGAAGAACATACACAAAGTCCCAGCTATGGACCTAGTGCATCATCATAACTGAGGTCTCTTGCATTTCCCTACAAGTAATCAGATCTCATATGGACATGTTACTGAAGTAGAATGGAAAAAATCGAATGCAACTACACAAGAACTAGTGTGTAACTGTCGTTCGGAATCAGTTTTGCTTAGTGTTAACAGAAACATGTGTATCTGACTCATACGGAGTCCGTTTTGGCTCCACAAGTACTCAAAACGTTTGTGATGACCAGATGCTTCAAAGGATTCTTTCATAGGGAACTTTTGTAGAACTTTTCTTAAGGAGTTCATTCAGAAACTTGTACAGAAACTTTCTTAATGAGCACTCGACAAACGCATTTCGAGAACATACACAAAGTCCCAGATATGGACCAAGTGCATCATCATAACTGAGGTCTCTTGCATTTCCCTACAAGTAATTGGATCTCATATGGAGATGTTCAGTGAAGTAGAATGGAGAAAATCGAATGCAACTACACAAGAACTAGTGTGTGATTGTCGTTCGGAATCAGTTTTGCGCAGTGTTAACTGAAACATGGATATCTAACTCATACGGAGTCCGTTTTGGCTCCACAAGTAGTCAAAACATTTGTGACGACCAGATGCTTCAAAGGATTCTTTCATAGGGAACTTTTGGAGAACTTTTCTTAAGGAGTTCGTTCAGAAACTTGTATGGAAACTTTCTTAATGAGCACTCGACCAACGCATTTCGAGAACATACACAAAGTCCCTGCTATGGACCTAGTGCATCATCATAACTTAAGTCTCCTGCATTTCCTTACAAGTAATTGGATCTCATATGGAGATGTTTAGTGAAGTAGAATGGCGAAAATTGAATACAACTACACAAGAACTAGTCTGTAATT
>NC_057805.1:430338534-430341983 GCF_018294505.1 Triticum aestivum
TAACTCAAACATGGATATCTCACTCATACGGAGTCCGTTTTGGATCCACAAGTAGTCAAAACGTTTGTGACGACCAGATCCTTCAAAGGATTCTTTCATAGGGAACTTTTGGAGAACTTTTCTTAAGGAGTTCGTTCAGAAACATATATAGAAACTTTCTTAATGAGCACTCGACAAACGCATTTCGAGAACATACACAAAGTCCCAGCTATGGACCTAGTGCATCATCATAACTGAGGTCTCTTGCATTTCCCTACAAGTAATTGGATCTCATATGAAGATGTTTAGTGAAGTAGAATGGAAAAAATCGAATGCAACTACACAAGAACCTGTCTGTAACTGTCGTTCGGAATCAGATTTGCGAAGTGTTAACTGAAACATGGATATCTGACTCATACGGAGTCCGTTTTGGCTCCACAAGTAGTCAAAACGTTTGTGACGACTAGATACTTCAAAGTATTCTTACATAGGGAACATTTGGAGAACTTTTCTTAAGGAGTTCAAACAGAAACTTGTATAGAAACTTTCTTAATGAGCACTCGACAAACGCATTTCGAGAACATACGCAAAGTCCCAAGTATGGACCTAATGCATCATCATAACTGAGGTCTCTTGCATTTACCTACAAGTAATTGGATCTCATATGGAGATCTTTAGTGAAGTAGAGTGGAAAAAATTGACTGCAACTACACAAGAACCAGTCTGTAACTGTCGTTCGGAATCAGTTTTGCGCAGTGTTAACTGAAACATGGATATCTGACTCATATGGAGTCCGTTTTGGCTCCACAAGTGGTCAAAATGTTTGTGACGACCAGATGCTTCAAAGAATTCTGTCATAGGGAACTTTTGGAGAACTTTTCTTAAGGAGTTCATTCAGAAACTTGTATCGAAACTTTCCTAATGAGCACTCGACAAACGCATTTCGAGAACATACGCAAAGTCCCAAGTATGGACCTAGTGCATCATCATAACTGAGGTCTCTTGCATTGATGTACAACTAATTGGATCTCATATGGAGATGTTTAGTGAAGTATAATGGAAAAAATCGAACGCAACTACACAAGAACCTGTCTGTAACTGTCATTCCGAATCAGTTTTGCGCAATGTTAACTGAAAGATGGATACCTAACTCATACGGAGTCCATTTTGGCTCCACAAGTGGTTAAAACATTTATGACGACCATATGCTTAAAAGGATTCTTTTGTAGGGAACTTTTGGAGAACTTTTCTTAAGGAGTTCGTTCAGAAACTTGTATAGAAACTTTCTTAATGAGCACTCGACAAACGCATTTCGAGAACATACGCAGAGTCTCAAGTATGGACCTAGTGCATCATCATAACTGAGGTCTCTTGCATTTACCTACAAGTAATTGGATCTCATATGGAGATGTTTAGTGAAGTATAATGGAAAAAATCGAATGCAACTACACAAGAACCAGTTTGTAACTGTCGTTCGGAATCAGTTTTGCGCAGTGTTAACTGAAACATGGATATCTGACTCATACAGAGTCTGTTTTGGATCCACAAGTGGTCAAAACGTTTGTGACGACTAGATGCTTCAAAGGATTCTTTCATAGCGAACTTTTGGAGAACTTTTCTTAAGGAGTTCGTTCAGAAACTTGTATAGAATCTTTCTTAACGAGCACTCGACAAACGCATTTCGAGAACATACACAAAGTCCCAGCTATGGACGTAGTGCATCATCATAACTGAGGTCTCTTGCATTTCCCTACAACTAATTGGATCTCATATGGAGATGTTTAGTGAAGTAGAATGGAAAAAATCGAATGCAACTACACAAGAACCAGTTTGTAACTGTCGTTCGGAATCAGTTTTGCGCAGTGTTAACTGAAACATGGATATCTGACTCATACGGAGTCTGTTTTGGATCCACAAGTACTCAAAACGTTTGTGGCGACTAGATGCTTCAAAGTATTCTTTCATAGGGAACTTTTGGAGAACTTTTCTTAAGGTGTTCGTTCAGAAACTTGTACAGAAACTTTCTTAACGAGCACTCGACAAACGCATTTCGAGAACATACGCAAAGTCCCAAGTATGGACCTAGTGCATCATCATAACTGAGGTCTCTTGCATTGATGTACAAGTAATTGGATCTCATATGGAGATGTTTAGTGAAGTATAATGGAAAAAATCGAATGCAACTACACAAGAACCAGTCTGTAACTGTCATTCCGAATCAGTTTTGCGCAATGTTAACTGAAAGATGGATACCTAACTCATACGGAGTCCATTTTGGCTCCACAAGTGGTTAAAACATTTGTGACGACCATATGCTTAAAAGGATTCTTTTGTAGGGAACTTTTGGAGAACTTTTCTTAAGGAGTTCATTCAGAAACTTGTATAGAAACTTTCTTAATGAGCACTCGACAAACGCATTTCGAGAACATACGCAGAGTCCCAAGTATGGACCTAGTGCATCATCATAACTGAGGTCTCTTGCATTCACCTACAAGTAATTGGATCTCATATGGAGATGTTTAGTGAAGTATAAGTGAAAAAATAGAATGCAACTACACAAGAACCAGTCTGTAACTGTCGTTCGGAATCAGTTTTGCGCAGTGTTAACTGAAACATGGATATCTGACTCATATGGAGTCTGTTTTGGCTCCACAAGTGGTCAAAACGTTTGTGACTACCACATGCTTCAAAGGATTCTTTCATAGGGAACTTTTGGAGAACTTTTCTTAACGAGTTCATTAAGAAACTTGTACAGAAACTTTCTTAACGAGCACTCGACAAACGCATTTCGAGAACATACACAAAGTCCCAGCTATGGACGTAGTGCATCATCATAACTGAGGTCTCTTGCATTTCCCTACAACTAATTGGATCTCATATGGAGATGTTTAGTGAAGTAGAATGGAAAAAATCGAATGCAACTACACAAGAACCAGTTTGTAACTGTCGTTCGTAATCAGCTTTGCGCAGTGTTAACTGAAACATGGATATCTGACTCATACGGAGTCTGTTTTGGATCCACAAGTAGTCAAAACGTTTGTGACGACCATATGCTTCAAAGGATTCTTTCATAGGGAACTTTTGGAGAACTTTTCTTAAGGAGTTCATTCAGAAACTTGTATAGAAACTTTCTTAATGAGCACTCGACAAACGCATTTCGAGAACATACGCAAAGTCCCAGGTATGGACCTAGTGCATCATCATAACTGAGGTCTCTTGCATTTCCCTACAAGTAATTGGATCTCATATGGAGATGTTTAGTGAAGTAGAATGGAAAAAATCGAATGCAACTACACAAGAACCAGTCTGTAACTGTCGTTCGGAATCAGTTTTGCGCAGTGGTAACTGAAGCATGGATATCTGACTCATACGGAGTCCGTTTTGGCTCCACAAGTAGTCAAAATGTTTGTGATGACCAGATGCTTCAAAGGATTCTTTCATAGGGAACTTTTGGAGAACTTTTCTTAAGG
>NC_057805.1:430341993-430343507 GCF_018294505.1 Triticum aestivum
TCATAATTGAGGTCTCTTGCATTTCCCTACAAGTAATTGGATCTCCTACGGAGATGTTTAGTGAAGTAGAATGCAAAAAATCGAATGCAACTACACAAGAACCAGTCTGTAACTGTCGTTCGGAATCAGTTTTGCGCAGTGTTAACTGAAACATGGATATTTGACTCATACGGACTCCGTTTTGGCTCCACAAGTAGTCAAAGCGTTTGTGACGACCAGATGCTTCAAAGGATTCTTTCATAGGGAACTTTTGGAGAACTTTTCTTAAGGAGGTCGTTCAGAAACTTGTATAGAAACTTTCTTAATGAGCACTCGACAAACGCATTTCGAGAATATACGCAAAGTCCCAAGTATGGACCTAGTGCATCATCATAACTGAGGTCTCTTGCATTGATGTACAAGTAAGTGCATCTCATATGGAGATGTTTAGTGAAGTATAATGGAAAAAATCGAATGCAACTACACAAGAACCAGTCTGTAACTGTCACTCGGAATCAGTTTTGCGCAATGTTAACTGAAAGAGGGATATCTAACTCATAGGGAGTCCATTTTGGCTCCACAAGTGGTTAAAACATTTGTGACAACCAGATGCTTAAAAGGATTCTTTTATAGGGAACTTTTGGAGAACTTTTCTTAAGGAGTTCGTTCAGAAACTTGTATAGAAACTTTCTTAATGAGCACTCGACAAACGCGTTTCGAGAACATACGCAAAGTCCCAAGTACGGACCTAGTGGATCATCATAACTGAGGTCTCTTGCATTTACCTGCAAGTAATTGGATCTCATATGGAGATGTTTAGTGAAGTATAATGGAAAATATCGAATGCAACTACACAAGAACCAGTCTGTAACTATCGTTCGGAATCAGTTTTGCGCAGTGTTAACTGAAACATGGATATCTGACTCCTATGGAGTCTGTTTTGGCTCCACAAGTGGTCAAAACGTTTGTGACTACCAGAGGCTTCAAAGGATTCTTTCATAGGGAACTTTTGGAGAACTTTTCTTAAGGAGTTCGTTAAGCAACTTGTACAGAAACTTTTTAACGAGCACTCGACAAACGCATTTCGAGAACATACACAAAGTCCCAGCTATGGGCGTAGTGCATCGTCATAACTGAGGTCTCTTGCATTTCCCTACAAGTAATTGGATCTCATATGGAGATGTTTAGTGAAGTAGAATGGAAAAAATCGAATGCAACTACACAAGAACCAGTTTGTAACTGTCGTTCGTAATCAGCTTTGCGCAGTGTTAACTGAAACATGGATATCTGACTCATACGGAGTCTGTTTTGGATCCACAAGTAGTCAAAACGTTTGTGACGACTAGATGCTTCAAAGGATTCTTTCATAGGGAACTTTTGGAGAACTTTTCTTAAGGTGTTCGTTCAGAAACATATATAGAAACTTTCTTAATGAGCACTCGACAAACGCATTTCGAGAACATACACAAAGTCCCAGCTATGGACCTAGTGCATCATCATAATTGAGGTCTCTTGCATTTCCCTACAAGTAATTG
>NC_057805.1:430343517-430345210 GCF_018294505.1 Triticum aestivum
AGATGATTAGTGAAGTAGAATGGAAAAAATCGAATGCAACTACACAAGAACTAGTCTGTAACTGTCGTTCGGAATCAGTTTTGCTCAGTGTTAACTGAAACATGGATATCTGACTCATACGGAGTCCGTTTTGGCTCCACAAGTAGTCAAAGTGTTTGTGACAACAAGAGGCTTCAAAGGATTCTTTCATAGGGAACTTTTGGAGAACTTTTCTTAAGGAGGTCGTTCAGAAACTTGTATAGAAACTTTCTTAATGAGCACTCGACAAACGCATTTCGAGAATATACGCAAAGTCCCAAGTATGGACCTAGTGCATCATCATAACTGAGGTCTCTTGCATTTACCTACAAGTAATTGGATCTCATATGGAGATGTTTAGTGTAGTATAATGGAAAAAATCGAATGCAACTACACAAGAACCAGTCTGTAACTGTCGTTCGGAATCAGTTTTGCGCAGTATTAACTGAAACATGGATATCTAACTCATACAGAGTCCGTTTTGGCTCCAGAAGTGCTCAAAACATTTGTGACGACTAGATGCTTCAAAGGATTCTTTCATAGGGACCTTTTGGAGAACTTTTCTTAAGGAGTTCGTTCAGAAACTTGTATAGAAACTTTCTTAATGACCACTCAACAAACACATTTCGAGAACATACACAAAGTCCCAGCTATGGACCTAGTGCATCATCATAAATGAGGTCTCTTGCATTTCCTTACAAGTAATTGGATCTCATATGGAGATGTTTAGTGAAGTAGAATAAAAAAAAATCGAATGCAACTACACAAGAACCAGTTTGTAACTATCGTTCGGAATCAGTTTTGTGCAGTGTTAACTGAAACATGGACATTGACTCAGGGAGTCCGTTTTGGATCCACCAGTAGTCAAAACATTTGTGACGACCAGATGCTTCAAAGGATTCTTTCATAGGGAACTTTTGGAGAACTTTTCTTAAGGAGTTCATTCAGAAACATATATAGAAACTTACTTAATGAGCACTCGACAAACGCATTTCGAGAACATACACAAAGTCCCAGCTATGGACCTAGTGCATCATCATAACTGAGGTCTCTTGCATTTCCCTACAAGTAACTGGATCTCATATGGAGATGTTTAGTGAAGTAGAATGGAAAAAATCGAATGCAACTACACAAGAACTAGTTTGTAACTGTCGTTCGGAATCAGTTTTGCAAAGTGTTAACTGAAACATGGATATCTGACTCATACGGAGTCGGTTTTGGATCCACAAGTAGTCAAAAAGTTTGTGACGACCATATGCTTCAAAGGATTCTTTCATAGGGAACTTTTGGAGAACTTTTCTTAAGGAGTTCATTCAGAAACTTGTATAGAAACTTTCTTAATGAGCACTCGACAAACGCATTTCGAGAACATACGCAAAGTCCCAGGTATGGACCTAGTGCATCATCATAACTGAGGTCTCTTGCATTTCCCTACAAGTAATTGGATCTCATATGGAGATGTTTAGTGAAGTAGAATGGAAAAAATCGAATGCAACTACACAAGAACCAGTCTGTAACTGTCGTTCGGAATCAGTTTTGCGCAGTGGTAACTGAAGCATGGATATCTGACTCATACGGAGTCCGTTTTGGCTCCACAAGTAGTCAAAATGTTTGTGATGACCAGATGCTTCAAAGGATTCTTTCATAGGGAACTTTTGGAGAACTTTTCTTAAGG
>NC_057805.1:430345220-430345766 GCF_018294505.1 Triticum aestivum
AGTAATTGGATCTCATATGGAGATGTTTAGTGAAGTAGAATGGAAAAAATCGAATGCAACTACACAAGAACCATTCTGTAACTGTCGTTCGGAATCAGTGTTGCGCAGTGGTAACTGAAGCATGGATCTCTGACTCATACGGAGTCCGTTTTGGCTCGACAAGTAGTCAAAACGTTTGTGACGACCAGATGCTTCAAAGGATTCTTTCATAGGGAACTTTTGGAGAACTTTTCTTAAGGAGTTCGTTCAGAAACTTGTATAGAAACTTTCTTAATGAGCACTCGACAAACGCATTTTGAGAACATACGCAAAGTCCCAAGTATGGACCTAGTGCATCATCATAACTGAGGTCTCTTGCATTTACCAACAAGTAATTGAATCTCATATGGAGATGTTTAGTGAAGTAGAATGGGAAAAATCGAATGCAACTACACAAGAACCAGTCTCCAACTGTCGTTCGGAATCAGTTTTGTGCAGTGTTAACTGAAACATGGATATCTGACTCATATGGAGTCCGTTTTGGATCCACAAGTGGTAAAAACGTTT
>NC_057805.1:430345776-430350281 GCF_018294505.1 Triticum aestivum
AAAGGATTCTTTCATAGGGAACTTTTGGAGAACTTTTCTTAAGGAGTTCGTTCAGAAACTTGTATAGAAACTTTCTTAATGAGCACTCGACAAACGCATTTTGAGAACATACGCAAAGTCCCAAGTATGGACCTAGTGCATCATCATAACTGAGGTCTCTTGAATTTACCTACAAGTAATTGGATCTCATATGGAGATGTTTAGTGAAGTAGAATGGGAAAAATCGAATACAACTACAAAAGAACCAGTCTCTAACTGTTGTTCGGAATCAGTTTTGCGCAGTGTTAACTGAAACATGGATATCTGACTCATATGGAGTCCGTTTTGGCTCCACAAGTGGTCAAAATGTTTGTGACGACCAGATGCTTCAAAGGATTCTTTCATAGGGAACTTTTGGAGAACTTTTCGTAAGGAGTTCGTTCAGAAACTTGTATAGAAACTTTCTTAATGAGCACTCGACAAACGCATTTCGAGAACATACGCAAAGTCCCAAGTATGGACCTAGTGCATCATCATAACTGAGGTCTCTTGCATTCTCTACAAGTAATTGGATCTCATATGGAGATGATTAGTGAAGTAGAATCGAAAAATCGAATGCAACAACACAAGAACTAGTCTGTAACTGTCGTTCGAAATCAGTTTCGCTCAGTGTTAACTGAAACATGGATATCTGACTCATACGGAGTCCGTTTTGGCTCCACAAGTAGTCTAAGCATTTGTGACGACCAGAGGCTTCAAAGGATTCTTTCATAGGGAACTTTTGGAGAACTTTTCTTAAGGAGGTCGTTCAGAAACTTGTATAGAAACTTTCTTAATGAGCACTCGACAAACGCATTTCGAGAATATACGCAAAGTCCCAAGTATGGGCCTAGTGCATCATCATAACTGAGGTCTCTTGCATTTACCTACAAGTAATTGGATCTCATATGGAGATGTTTAGTGAACTATAATGGAAAAAATCCAATGCAACTACACAAGAACCACTCTGTAACTGTCGTTCGGAATCAGTTTTGCGCAGTGTTAACTGAAACATGGATATCTGACTCATACGGAGTCCGTTTTGGCTCCAGAAGTGCTCCAAACGTTTGTGACGACCAGATGCTTCAAAGGATTCTTTCATAGGGACCTTTTGGAGAACTTTTCGTAAGGAGTTCGTTTAGAAACTTGTATAGAAACTTTCTTAATGAGCACTCAACAAACGCATTTTGAGAACATACACAAAGTCCCAGCTATGGACCTAGTGCATCATCATAACTGAGGTCTCTTGCATTTCCCTACAAGTAATTGGATCTCATATGGAGATTTTTAGTGAAGTAGAATCGAAAAAATCGAATGCACCTACACAAGAACCAATTTGTAACTGTCGTTCGGAATCAGTTTTGTGCAGTGTTAACTGAAACATGGACATCTGACTCATACGAGTCCGTTTTGGATCCACAAGTAGTCAAAACGTTTGTGATGACCAGATGCTTCAAAGGATTCTTTCATAGGGAATTGTTGGAGAACTTTTCTTAGTGAGTTCATTCAGAAACATATATAGAAACTTACTTAATGAGCACTCGACAAACGCATTTCGAGAACATACACAAAGTCCCAGCTATGGACCTAGTGCATCATCATAACTGAGGTCTCTTGCATTTCCCTACAAGTAAATAGATCTCATATGGAGATGTTTAGTGAAGTAGAATGGAAAAAATCGAATGCAACTACACAAGAACCAGTTTGTAACTGTCGTTCGGAATCAGTTTTGCAAAGTGTTAACTGAAACATGGATATCTGACTCATACGGAGTCATTTTTGGATCCACAAGTAGTCAAAAGGTTTGTGACGACCAGATGCTTCAAAGGATTCTTTCATAGGGAACTTTTGGAGAACTTTTCTTAAGTAGTTCATTCAGAAACTTGTATAGAAACTTTCTTAATGAGCACTCGACAAACGCATTTCGAGAACATACGCAAAGTCCCAGGTATGGACCTAGTGCATCATCATAACTGAGGTCTCTTGCATTTCCCGACAAGTAATTGGATCTCATATGGAGATGTTTAGTGAAGTAGAATGGAAAAAATCGAATGCAACTACACAAGAACCAGTCTCTAACTGTCGTTCTGAATCAGTTTTGCGCAGTGGTAACTGAAGCATGGATATCTGACTCATACGGACTCCAGTTTGGATCCACAAGTAGTCAAAATGTTTGTGACGACCAGATGCTTCAAAGGATTCTTTCATAGGGAACTTTTGGAGAACTTTTCTTCAGGAGTTCGTTCAGAAAATTGTATAGAAACTTTCTTAATGAGCACTCGACAAACGCATTTCGAGAACATACACAAAGTCCCAAGTATGGACCTAGTGCATCATCATAACTGAGGTCTCTTGCATTTACCTACAAGTAATTGTATCTCATATGGAGATGTTTAGTGAAGTAGAATGGGAAAAATCAAATACAACTACACAAGAACAAGTCTGTAACTGTCTTTCGGAATCAGTTTTGCGCAGTGTTAACTGAAACATGGATATCTGACTCATATGGAGTCCGTTTTGGCCCCACAAGTGGTCAAAATGTTTGTGACGACCAAATGCTTCAAAGGATTCTTTCATAGGGAACTTTTGGAGAACTTTTCTTAAGGAGTTCATTCAGACACTTGTATAGAAACTTTCGTAATGAGCACTCGACAAATGCATTTCGAGAACATACGCAAAGTCCCAAGTATGGACCTAGTGCATCATCATAACTGGGGTCTCTTGCATTTACCTACAAGTAATTGGATCTCATATGGAGATGTTTAGTGAAGTAGAATGGAAAATATCGAATGCAACTACACAAGAACCAGTTTGTAACTGTCGTTCGGAATCAGTTTTGCAAAGTGTTAACTGAAACATGGATATCTGACTCATACAGGAGTTTGTTTTGGATCCACGAGTAGTCAAAACGTTTGTGATGACCAGATGCTTCAAAGGATTCTTTCATAGAGAACTTTTCGAGAACTTTTGGTAAGGAGTTCGTTGAGAAACTTGTATAGAAAATTTCTTAATGAGCACTCGACAAACGCATTTCGAGAACATACACAAAGTCCCAGCTATGGACCTAGTGCATCATCATTACTGAGGTCTCTTGCATTTCCCTACAAGTAATTGGATCTCATATGGAGATGTTTAGTGAAGTAGAATGAAAAAAATCGAATGCAACTACACAAGAACCAATCTGTAACTGCCATTCGGAATCAGTTTTGCGCAGTGTTAACTGAAACATGGATATCTGACTCATACGGAGTCCGTTTTACCTCCACAAGTAGTCAAAACGTTTTTGATGAGCAGATGCTTCAAAGGATTCTTTCATAGAGAACTTTTGGAGAACTTTTCTTAAGGAGTTCGTTCAGAAACTTGTATAGAAACTTGCTTAATGAGCACTCGACAAACGCATTTCGAGAACATACGCAAAATCCCAAGTATGGACCTAGTGCATCATCATAACTGAGGACTCTTGCATTTACCTACAAGTAATTGGATCTCATATGGAGATGTTTAGTGAAGTAGAATGGAAAAAATCGAATGCAACTACACAAGAACCAGTCTGTAACTGTCGTTCGGAATCAGTTTTGCGAAGTGTTTACTGAAACATGGATATCTGACTCATATGGAGTCCGTTTTGGCTGCACAAGTAGTCAAAGCGTTTGTGACAACCAGATGCTTCAAAGGATTCTTTCATAGGGAACTTTTGGAGAACTTTTCTTAAGGAGTTCGTTCAGAAACTTGTATAGAAACTTTCTTAAAGAGCACTCGACAAACGGATTTCGAGAACATACACAAAGTCCCTGCTATGGACCTAGTGCATCATCATAACTAAGGTCCTTTGCGTTTCCCTACAAGTAAGTGGATCTCATATGGATATGTTTAGTGAAGTAGAATGGAAAAAATCGAATGCAACTACACAAGTAGCAGTTTGTAACTGTTGTTCGGAATCAGTTTTGTGCAGTGTTAACTGAAACATGGACATCTGACTCATACGGAGTCTGTTTTAGATCCAGAAGTAGTCAAAACGTTTGTGACTACCAGATGCTTCAAAGGATTCTTTCATAGGGAACTTTGGGATAACTTTTCTTAAGGAGTTCGTTCAGAAACATATATAGAAACTTTCTTAATGAGCACTCGACAAACGCATTTCAAGAACATACACAAAGTCCCAGCTATGGACCTAGTGCATCATCATAACTGAGGTCTCTTGCATTTCCCTACAAGTAATTAGATCTCATATGGAGATGTTTAGTGAAGTAGAATGGAAAAAATCGAATGCAACTTCACAAGAACCAGTCTGTAACTGTCGTTCGGAATAAGTTTTGCGTAGTGTTAACTGAAACATGGATATCTGACTCCTACGGAATCCGTTTTGGCTCCACAAGTAGTCAAAACGTTTGTGATGACCAGATGCTTCAAAGGATTCTTTCATAGGGAACTTTTGGAGAACTTCTCTTAAGGAGTTCATTCAGAAACTTGTATAGAAACTTTCTTAA
>NC_057805.1:430350681-430360345 GCF_018294505.1 Triticum aestivum
AGTATGGACCTAGTGCATCATCATAACTGAGGTCTCTTGCATTTACCTACAAGTAATTGGATCTCATATGGAGATGTTTAGTGAAGTAGAATGGAAGAAATCGAATGCAATAGCACAAGAACCAGTCTGTAACTGTCGTTCGGAATCAGTTTTGCGCAGTGTTAACTGAAACATGGATATCTGACTCATATAGAGTCCGTTTTGGCTCCACAAGTGGTCAAAACGTTTCTGATGACCAGATGCTTCAAAGGATTCTTTCATAGGGAACTTTTGGAGAACTTTTCTTAAGGAGTTCGTTCCGAAACTTGTATAGAAACTTTCTTAAAGAGCACTCGACAAACGCATTTCGAGAACATACACAAAGTCCCTGCAATGGACCTAGTGCATCATCATAACTGAGGTCTCTTGCATTTCCCTACAAGTAATTGGATCTCATATGTATATGTTTAGTGAAGTAGAATGGAAAAAATCGAATGCAACTACACAAGAACCAGTCTGTAACTGTCGTTCGGAATCAGTTTTGCGAAGTGTTTACTGAAACATAGATATCTGACTCATATGGAGTCCGTTTTGGCTGCACAAGTAGTCAAAGCGTTTGTGACAACCAGATGCTTCAAAGGATTCTTTCATAGGGAACTTTTGGAGAACTTTTCTTAAGGAGTTCGTTCAGAAACATGTATAGAAACTTTCTTAAAGAGCACTCGACAAACGCATTTCGAGAACATACACAAAGTCCCTGCTATGGACCTAGTGCATCATCATAACTAAGGTCTCTTGCATTTCCCTACAAGTAATTGGATCTCATATGGATATGTTTAGTGAAGTAGAATGGAAAAAATCGAATGCAACTACACAAGTAGCAGTTTGTAACTGTTGTTCGGAATCAGTTTTGTGCAGTGTTAACTGAAACATGGACATCTGACTCATACGGAGTCTGTTTTAGATCCACAAGTAGTCAAAACGTTTGTGACTACCAGATGCTTCAAAGGATTCTTTCATAGGGAACTTTGGGATAACTTTTCTTAAGGAGTTCGTTCAGAAACATATATAGAAACTTTCTTAATGAGCACTCGACAAACGCATTTCAAGAACATACACAAAGTCCCAGCTATGGACCTAGTGCATCATCATAACTGAGGTCTCTTGCATTTCCCTACAAGTAATTAGATCTCATATGGAGATGTTTAGTGAAGTAGAATGGAAAAAATCGAATGCAACTTCACAAGAACCAGTCTGTAACTGTCGTTCGGAATAAGTTTTGCGCAGTGTTAACTGAAACATGGATATCTGACTCCTAGGGAGTCCGTTTTGGCTCCACAAGTAGTCAAAACGTTTGTGATGACCAGATGCTTCAAAGGATTCTTTCATAGGGAACTTTTGGAGAACTTCTCTTAAGGAGTTCATTCAGAAACTTGTATAGAAACTTTCTTAATGAGCACTCGACAAACGCATTTCGAGAACATACGCAAAGTACCAAGTATGGACCTAGTGCATCATCATAACTGAGGTCTCTTGCATTTACCTACAAGTAATTGGATCTCATATGGAGATGTTTAGTGAAGTAGAATGGAAGAAATCGAATGCAATAGCACAAGAACCAGTCTGTAACTGTCGTTCGGAATCAGTTTTGCGCAGTGTTAACTGAAACATGGATATCTGACTCATATGGAGTCCGTTTTGGCTCCACAAGTGGTCAAAACGTTTGTGATGACCAGATGCTTCAAAGGATTCTTTCATAGGGAACTTTTGGAGAACTTTTCTTAAGGAGTTCGTTCCGAAACTTGTATAGAAACTTTGTTAATGAGCACTCGACAAACGCATTTCGAGAACATATGCAGAGTCCCAAGTATGGACCTAGTGCATCATCATAACAAAGGTCTCTTAAATTTACCTACAAGTAATTGGATCTCATATGGAGATGTTTGGTGAAGTAGAATGGAAAAAATGGAATGCAACTACACAAGAACCAGTTTGTAACTGTCGTTCGGAATCAGTTTTGCAAAGTGTTAACTGAAACATGGATATCTAACTCATATGGAGTCCGTTTTGGCTCCACAAGTGGTCAAAACGTTTGTGACGACCAGATGCTTCAAAGGATTCTTTCATAGGGAACTTTTGGATAACTTTTCTTAAGGAGTTCATTCAGAAACTTGTATAGAAACTTCCTTAATGAGCACTCGACAAACACATTTCGAGAACATACGCAAAGTACCAAGTATGGACCTAGTGCATCATCATAACTAAGGTCTCTTGCATTTACCTACAAGTAATTGGATCTCATATGGAGATGTTTAGTGAAGTAGAATGGCAAAAATCGAATGCAACAACACAAGAACCAGTCTGTAACTATCGTTCGGAATCAGTTTTGCGCAGTGTTAACTGAAACATGGATATCTGACTCATATGGAGTCCGTTTTGGCTCCACAAGTGGTCAAAACGTTCGTGATGACCATATGATTCAAAGGATTCTTTCATAGGGAACTTTTGGAGAACTTTTCTTAAGGAGTTCGTTCAGAAACTTGTATAGAAACTTTCTTAATGAGCACTCGACAAACGCATTTCGAGAACATACACAAAGTCCCAGCTATGGACCTAGTGCATCATCATACTTGAGGTCTCTTGCATTTCCCTACAAGTAATTGGATCTCATATGGAGATGTTTAGTGAAGTAGAATGGAAAAAATCGAATGCAACTACACAAGAACCAGTCTGTAACTGTCATTCGGAATCAGTTTTGCGTAGTGTTAACTGAAACATGGATATCTGACTGACACGGAGTCCATTTTAGCTCCACAAGTAGTCAAAACGTTTGTGACGACCAGATGCTTCAAAGGATTCTTTCATAGGGAACTTTTGGAGAACTTTTCTTAAGGAGTTCGTTCAGAAACTTGTATAGAAACTTTCTTAATGAGCACTCGACAAACGCATTTCGAGAACATACGCAAAGTCCCAAGTATGGACCTAGTGCATCATCATAACTGAGGTCTCTTGCATTTACCTACAAGTAATTGGATCTCATATGGATATGCTTAGTGAAGTAGAATGGAAAAAATCGAATGCAACTACACAAGAACTAGTCTGTAACTGTTGTTCGGAATCAGTTTTGCGCAGTGTTAACTGAAACATGGATATCTGACTCATATGGAGTCCGTTTTGGCTCCACAAGTAGTCATAGCGTTTGTGACGACCAGATGCTTCAAAGGATTCTTTCATAGGGAACTTTTGGAGAACTTTTCTTAAGGAGTTCGTTAAGAATCTTGTATAGAAACTTTCTTAATGAGCACTCGACAAACGCATTTCGAGAACATACACAAAGTCCCAGCTATGGACCTAGTGCATCATCATAACTGAGGTCTCTTGCATTTCCCTACAAGTAATTGGATCTCATATGGAAATGTTTAGTGAAGTAGAATGGAAAAAATCAAATGCAACTACACAAGAACCAGTTTGTAACTGTCGTTCGGAATCAGTTTTGTGCTGTGTTAACTGAAACATGGACATCTGACTCATACGGAGTCTGTTTTGGATCCACAAGTAGTCAAAACGTTTGTGACTACCAGATGCTTCAAAGGATTCTTTCATAGAGAACGTTTGGAGAACTTTTCTTAAGGAGTTTGTTCAGAAACATATATAGAAACTTTCTTAATGAACACTCGACAAAAGCATTTCGAGAACATACACAAAGTCCCGGCTATGGACCTAGTGCATCATCATAACTGTGGTCTCTTGCATTTCCCTACAAGTAATTGGATCTCATATGGAGATGTTTAGTGAAGTAGAATGATTAAAATCGAATGCAACTACACAAGAACCAGTCTGTAACTGTCGTTCGGAATCAGTTTTGCGCAGTGTTAACTGAAACATGGATATCTGACTCATACGGAGTTCGTTTTGGCTCCACAAGTAGTCAAAACGTTTGTGATGACCATATGCTTCAAAGGATTCTGTCATAGGGAACTTTTGGAGAACTTTTCTTAAGGAGTTCGTTCAGAAACTTGTATAGAAACTTTCTTAGTGAGCACTCGACAAACGCATTTCGAGCACATACGCAATGTCCCAAGTATGGACCTAGTGCATCATCATAACTGAGGTGTCTTGCATTTACCTACAAGTAATTGGATCTCATATGGAGATGTTTAGAGAAGTAGCATGGAAAAAATCGAATGCAACTACACAAGAACCAGTCTGTAACTGTCGTTCGGAATCAGTTTTGCGCAGTGTAAACTGAAACATGTATATCTGACTCATATGGAGTCCGTTTTGGCAACACAGGTGATCAAAACGTTTGTGATGACCAGATGCTTAAAAGGATTCTTTCATAGGGAACTTTTGGAGAACTTTTCTTAAGGAGTTCATTCAGAAACTTGTATAAAAACTTTCTTAATGAGCACTCGACAAACGCATTTCGAGAACATACTCAAAGTCCCAGCTATGGACCTAGTGCATCATCATAACTGAGGTCTCTTGCATTTCCCTACAAGTAATTGGATCTCATATGGAGATGTTTAGTGAAGTAGAATGGAAAAAATCGAATGCAACTACACAAGAACTAGTTTGTAACTATCGTTCGGAATCAGTTTTGTGCAGTGTTAACTGAAACATGGACATCTTACTCATACGGAGTCTGTTTTGGATCCACAAGTAGTCAGAACGTTTGTGACTACCGGATGCTTCAAAGGATTCTTTCATTGGGAAGTTTTGGAGAACTTTTCTTAAGGAGTTCGTTCAGAAACATATATAGAAACTTTCTTAATCAGCACTCGACAAACGCATTTCGAGAACATACACAAAGTCCCAGCTATGGATCTAGTGCATCATCATAACTGAGGTCTTTTGGATTTCCCTAGAAGTAATTGGATCTCATATGGAGATGTTTAGTGAAGTAGAATGGAAAAAATCGAATGCAACTACACAAGAACGAGTCTGTAACTGTCGTTCGGAATCAGTTTTGCGCAGTGTTAATTGAAACATGGATATCTAACTCATACGGAGTCCGTTTTGGCTCCACAAGTAGTCAAAACATTTGTGCGAATATAGCCTTTATCCAGTAACTCCTTGATCTGCTTCTTAATTTCCTTCAAATCCTTTGCTGGCATCCTGTATGGTCTCTTAGATATTGGCCCTGTGCCTGGCAAAAGTTCAATCAAGAACTCAATGTCTCTATCTGGTGGCATGCCTGGCAACTCTTCTGGAAATACATCCGGATAATCCTTCACCACTGGTACTTCCTCCTGTACAACTCCTGATAAGGAATTTACTTGAGTCCTCTTCGGCATATGCCGGGATACATACTTGATCCTTTTTCCTTCCGGGGTGGTAAGCAAAATCGTCTTGCTGGCACAATCGATGTTTCCTCCATACAACGATAGCCAATCCATTCCCAAAATCACATCCAAACCTTGCGATTCCAAAACAATGTGGTCTGAGGGGAAAACATGCCTTCCAATGGCCAATGGTATCTGAAAACATCCTTGGGTTGCCATATACTCTGCTCCTGGCGAGGTTACTAACATAGGGGTTTTGGGAACTTGGGTAGACATCTTAAACTTATTCACGAATCCCCTTGATATGTATGAATGCGATGCACCAGTATTGAAAAGAACGGTTGCAGTAAATGACTTAACCAAAAACTTACCTATTACTGCATCAGGCTGAGCTTCAACCTCCTCCACGCTCACGTGGTTCACATGTCCTTTGTTGAACGGGTTCGGCTTCTTCCCAGAGCTTCCATTGCCATTTCCATTTTGGGCTTCAGGACAATCAGTTGCATAATGTCCAGTCTTCTGGCACTTGAAACAAGTAATGTGACTTAGATCCCTCTTGGTTGGGGTAGATGGGTTGGTGCGGTTCTGTCCGTTGCCTCCTCCGTTCCCATTACCATTCTTGGAGCCATTATGGTTGTGCGAACTACCTCCTCCATGGGTATGCTGAAACTGTCCTCCCGGTTTCGGGGCAAATCGCGGCTTCTGCTGAGCTCCAGAATTGTACTTCCCTTGTCCATACTTCCTCTTACGATTTTCAATCTGCTGTTGCTTTCCTTCAATCATGAGAGCTCTATCTACCAGCTCCTGGTAGTTGTTGAAGGTTGCTACCATCAACTGCATACTCAGTTCATCATTCAGCCCTTCCAAAAATTTCTCCTGCTGGGCAGCATCTGTAGCAACGTCATCTGGTGCATAACGTGCTAACTTACTGAAATCCTCCACATACTGGCCTACGGTGCGTCCTCCTTGGCGTAGGTTACGAAACTCACGCTTCTTCATAGCCATAGCTCCTGCTGAAACATGAGCTGTACGGAAATCTTGCTGAAACTGGTCCCATGTGACAGTGTCAATGGGGTGCATGGCTGTATAATTCTCCCACCATGATGCTGCGGGTCCATCAAGCTGATGTGCGGCAAAACGCACTCTTTCCGCATTTGTGCATCCTGCAGTGGTCAACTCCCTTCCAACTTTGCGGAGCCAATCATCTGCAACAATCGGCTCGGTGCTACTGGAAAACATCGGCGGGCTTAGCCTTAAGAAACGGGCTAAGTGATCAACAGGTGGTGGTGGCGGTGGGTTGTTGTTGTTGTTGTTGTTGTTGTTGCCTTGGTTCTGCACTAACACTTGCATCAGGGCATTCTGTTGCTGAATCAACTGGGTGATCTCTGGTGGGAAAACAAATCCGGTGTCGCGTCTCGGAGGCATCTGATAGGTTTACAAAAAAATGAGAGTTAAGAATAGAATGAGGTCTAGAGAGAAAACACTACCCATATGCTCATGAGACAAATCAATCAATATCACTCAATCAATTCAAACAAGGCATAACAATCGATCTAACTAGCTTTACAAAGTGCTTGAACTATACTATTAAATGGGGGAAAACTACTACTGATATGGTGGTCTACTAGAAATTCTGATCCGTTGAAGACTCCATGATGTCTGCTCCAGCTTCGTCAACCCAGTCATCTTCACTTGGTTCCGAGTCGGTGTCGTCGATGATGATGTAGTTATCCGGACAAGTGCATTCGTCGACTTCTGCTTTTGGCACTGGATTTCCCATGAATACTCCAATCTTCTTCTCCAGGTCGTCATTCTTCCCTACTAGTGCGATGATTTCCTCCATATAATCCTCGCGTGTAGCCTTGAGTTCTTCCTCCAGCTCCTTGATCTTGGTTAATGCCTTCTTCAGTTCTTCCTTGTCCGTGCACATCTGGTTCTCCTGGCGACGAATATGTTGATTTCGCTCCTGGATGAAAGCTGCAATTGATCCATCCTTCTTGGTTCTGATCATCTCCCATTGCGCGTCTCGGCGTCCAAAAATTTGGTAAATTGTATCCTTAAGCTCCTGGTGGTAGACTTCTCCAATACGTCCCATACCGATGTGTGCGGCCATGCTCTTCCCTAAACTCCAGGTTGGTGCTTCGAAAACCAATCTTATGAGTTCAGTAACTAGCACAAACGTCCTTCCTGGAATGTGAACTTGAATCTTCCAGCTCTCCTCTTCGGGTAATGTGGCGTTGTAGGTTCCGGTGATGCTTGGTATTCCTATGTTCAAGTACTTGGTGACTTCCTTCAAGTGTCGACCAAAAGGCGTGCCTTCATCTGGTTGCATGAACTTGCTCCTTGCATCCGCCATTCCTAAAAGATTAGAAAGTGGAGAGGGGTCAGAAATGAGAAGAGAGAAGCTTTCTAGGGCTTAAGCTTAGGGGTCGTGTCCTACAGTCAGCGTGTGCTCTGATACCAACTTTGTAGCGACCAGACCTCAAATGCTCTGTGCTGCTGTGCACCAGTGTCATCCCTGGATCAGTAATGCTGACACGCACAGTACAAATGGAGGATTTATAACAGAGTAGCAATCACACACTTATTACATCGAATATCTCCAAAGAGATAAAGTATGATAAATATGGCTTAAGGCCATCTATTACGATAACAGCGGAAGACTTGGAAGATAAGTGAGTCCATCAACTCCAACGGCATCACTGAGTATAAGACCACGACCTAAGGCACCTTACTCGTCGTCTGAAAAGTCTGCAACATGAAACGTTGCAGCACGAAAACGGGTCAGCACATAGAATATGCTGGCAAAGTAACACATAGAGAGTAATGAACAGTAATAATGCTATACTACATGCATATATGGCTGGTGGAAAGCTCTATGGTTAAAGTTTATGCGAAATGCCAATTTTCCCTACTACAAAGGAATAAATTTTACGTAACTATCATGGTGGTTGTTAAACATTGAGAAGGTACCTCCAACTCAATCCCAATTAAGTGTCATCATTAACCCAACAAAATTAATTAAAAGTAACATGGTGATGAGATTCAAATGATAATCCAGGTACTAGATACTCAAGTTGTCCATAACCGGGGACACGGCTAGCCATGATTAGTTTGTACACTCTGCAGAGGTTTGCGCACTTTTCCCCACAAGATCGATCGCCTCCGTTTTATTTCTCGCACTGCATGGTGTTTGAGAAACGGATGACCGAGACACGGTCTTTCAGAAACAATCACTCTTTACTCTGGATGGACCGGTACACCTACTTTCCCCTACATCTTCTAGCCCACCTCTTCAAGAGATCATGTAACCTACTCCACTATGCTAGAGCCCATAATAGCTTGTGGCTTCACACGGAAGTTTCTAGCATGAACAATCTTATGATCCCTTTGAGCCTGGGTGGCGGACCTTATAAAATCAGACAACACTGGGTTCTCCAGGTGCCTCAATCCACCCAGATGTGAGTTTTAGTTGCCACCTTAAGTTGAACCATTAATAAACATCTCACATCTATCATGAATATCTCTCAAACCCAAACCACGTCTACGAGCATAGCATGGCAATAATAATAGCAACGTAGAAGTAACTCCCAAGGGTTTGAATGGAAAACAGGTAATAGGTACTACCTCAACTACTTCCCAGTTCCCACAATTTAATCAGATCCTAATCATGCAATGTTTGAGGAATAGATCTAATGCAATAAAACTGGGTATGGAAAGTATGATCAAAGTGTTACTTGCCTTGCTGATGATCCGCAAAACCTAGCGATTCGAAGTAACAAGCGGCACACTCCGGGTACTCTATCGCAAACAAACAAGCATACAATCAGTACTCATCTAATGCACAGGTAAAACTCGAATGAAAGATCCAACCAGAAAGTTCAACTTAAGAACTCCGGTTTGCAAAAAGAATCAACTCGAAAGAAGCAACGAAAGTCAAACGGCGAAAGAAACAAGCTTCGTTTACTAATCTGGATCTAGGTCAAACTTTACTGTAGAAAAAACTTGTTTGAGTAGGTTAAACGGAAAGAGAATTTCGAGACGAAACTCTAGGCGCTTGAATCGCCTGATTCCGATAAACGAGCGAGAAGTTAAACAGAAACGAAGATTCGATCAGAAATCGAATCTGAGATAATCGCAGAAAAATCTGACGAAAAAGAAAAACGGACGAACGCTTAAAGAACGGACGTTCGTTAACAGAAAAAAACCGACGAACGCGTTCGTTAAAACGAACGGTTCGGTGAACGCTCTCAAAATAATAAAACCGAAAAAAAACCGATCTAGGGTTTTTTTTAAACGACGGTTTTTTTTAAAACAAACAAAAACCGGCGACGAACGAGGCGAGGCAGTACCTCGTCGGGGCAGAGATCCGGCGGGGCTCCGGCGGGGCGCGGGGTGCG
>NC_057805.1:430360911-430377112 GCF_018294505.1 Triticum aestivum
GGAGGGGGCGGCCAGGGAGGCGTGCTGCGGCGGGACTCGGCGCGGCGGCGCTCCCGTGCTGGGGAAGGAGAGGGCGACGGGGTGGGCCGGCGCTCGGCTGGGCTTCGGCCCGGTCGGGCGTCGCGCAGTTTTTTTTTTCAAACGTTCCGCGGAAAATAATTCACAGAAAAATAAATAAAAGCCAGAAAAATATAAAATTAATTTTCCCCGTCTAGTTAGAAAATCTAGAATAGGGTGAACATTTTTTTAAATCAAAATAAATATCTTGAAAACATGCAATATTTTTAATGCAATAAAAATTGCAAATAAAATCCAAATAAATTCCAATAAATGATTTTAAAACTTTTCCTCCAGTATTTCAATTGTTTTGGAGAAGTCATATTTTCTCCTCTCGTTTATTTTTAAAATGAAATATTTTTCCGGAGAGAAAATAATTAAAACCAAAATCCTCGTCTTATTACTTGATGAAAATCAAATATGAAAATTCAAGAAAATCCCCAACTCTCTCCGAGGGTCCTTGAGTTCCTTAGGATTTATCGAGGATTTGTCAAAATGCAATAAAACATGATATGCAATGATGATCTATGTATAACATACCAAATTGAAAATTTGGGATGTTACACATATGGAGTCTGTTTTGGCTCCACAAGTGGTCAAAACATTTGTGACTACCAGATGCTTCAAAGGATTCTTTCATGGGGAACTTTTGGAGAACTTTTCTTAAGGAGTTCGTTAAGAAACTTGTACAGAAACTTTCTTAATGAGCACTCGACAAACGCATTTCGAGAACATACACAAAGTCCCAGCTATGGACGTAGTGCATCATCATAACTGAGGTCTCTTGCATTTCCCTACAAGTAATTGGATCTCATATGGAGATGTTTTGTGAAGTAGAATGGAAAAAATCGAATGCAACTACACAAGAACCAGTTGTAACTGTCGTTCGGAATCAGTTTTGCGCAGTGTTAACTGAAACATGGATATCTGACTCATACGGAGTCCATTTTGGATCCACAAGTAGTCAAAAACGTTTGTGACGACCAGATGCTTCAAAGGATTCTTTCATAGGGAACTTTTGGAGAACTTTTCTTAAGGAGTTCGTTCAGAAACTTGTATAGAAACTTTCTTAATGAGCACTCGACAAACGCATTTCGAGAACATACACAAAGTCCCAACTATGGACCTAGTGCATCATCGTAACTGAGGTCTCTTGCATTTCCCTACATGTAATTGGATCTCATATGGAGATGTTTAGTGAACTATAATGGAAAAAATCGAATGCAACTACACAAGAACCAGTCTGTAACTGTCGTTCGGAATCAGTTTTGCGCAGTGTTAACTGAAACATGGATATCTGACTCATACGGAGTTCGTTTTGGCACCACCAGTAGTCAAAACGTTTGTGACGACCAGATGCTTCAAATGATTCTTTCATAGGGAACTTTTGGAGAACTTTTCTTAAGGAGTTCGTTTAGAAACTTGTATAGAAACTTTCTTAATGAGCACTTGACAAACGCATTTTGAGAACATACACAAAGCCCCAGCTATGGACCTAGTGCATCATCATAGCTGAGGTCTCTTGCATTTCCCTACAAGTAATTGGATCTCATATGGATATGTTTAGTGAAGTAGAATGGAAAAAATCGAATGCAACTACACAAGAACTAGTCTGTAACTGTCGTTCGGAATCAGTTTTGCGCAGTGTTAACTGAAACACGGATATCTGACTCATATGGAGTCCGTTTTGGCTCCACAAGTAGTCAAAGCGTTTGTGACGACCAGATGCTTCAAAGGATTCTTTCATAGGGAACTTTTGGAGAACTTTTCTTAAGGAGTTCGTTAAGAAACTTGTATAGAAACTTTCTTAATGAGCACTCGACAAACGCATTTCGAGAACATACACAAAGTCCCAGCTATCGACCTAGTGCATCATCATAACTGAGGTCTCTTGCATTTCCCTACAAGTAATTGGATCTCATATGGAGATGTTTAGTGAAGTAGAATGGAAAAAATCGAATGCAACTACACAAGAACCAGTTTGTAACTGTCGTTCGGAACCAGTTTTGTGTTGTGTTAACCGAAACATGGACATCTTACTCATACGGAGTCTATTTTGGATCCACAAGTAGTCAAAACATTTGTGACTACCCGATGCTTCAAAGGATTCTTTCATAGAGAACTTTTGGAAAACTTTTCTTAAGGAGTTTGTTCAGAAACATATATAGAAACTTTCTTAATGAACACTCGACAAACGCATTTCGAGAACATACACAAAGTCCCAGCTATGGACCTAGTGCATCATCATAACTGTGGTCTCTTGCATTTCCCTACAAGTAATTGGATCTCATATGGAGATGTTTAGTGAAGTAGAATGATTAAAATCGAATGCAACTACACAAGAACCAGTCTGTAAGTGTCGTTCGGAATCAGTTTTGCGCAGTTTTAATTGAAACATGGATATCTGACTCATACGGATTGTGATGACCATATGCTTCAAAGGATTATTTCATTGGGAACATTTGTCACGACCAGATGCTTAAAAGGATTCTTTCATAGGGAACTTTTGGAGAACTTACCTTAAGGAGTTCATTCAGAAATTTGTATAGAAACTTTCTCAATGAGCACTAGACAAACGCATTTCGAGAACATACGCAAATTCCCAAGTATGGACCTAGTGCATCATCATGACTGAGGTCTCTTGCATTTACCTACAAGTAATTGGATCTCATATGGAGATGTTTAGTGAAGTATAATGGAAAAAATCGAATGCAACTACACAAGAACCAGTCTGTAACTGTCATTCGGAATCTGTTTTGCGCAGTGTTATCTGAAACATGGATATCTGACTCATATGGAGTCTGTTTTGGCTCCACAAGTGGTCAAAACATTTGTGACTACTAGATGCTTCAAAGGATTCTTTCATAGGGAACTTTATGAGAACTTTTCTTAAGGAGTTCGTTAAGAAACTTGTACAGAAACTTTCTTAATGAGCACTCGACAAACGCATTTCGAGAACATACACAAAGTCCCAGCTATGGACATAGTGCATCATCATCACTGAGGTCTCTTGCATTTCCCTACAGGTAATTGGATCTCATATGGAGATGTTTAGTGAAGTAGAATGGAAAAAATCGAATGCAACTACACAAGAACCAGTTTGTAACTATCGTTCCGAATCAGTTTTGCGCACTGTTAACTGAAACATGGACATCTGACTCATACGGAGTCTGTTTTGGATCCACAAGTAGTCAAAACGTTTGTGACGACTAGATGCTTCAAAGGATTCTTTAATAGGGAACTTTTGGAGAACTTTTCTTAAGGAGTTCGTTCAGAAACATATATAGAAACTTTCTTAATGAGCACTCGACAAACGCATTTCGAGAACATACAAAAAGTCCCAGCTATGGACCTAGTGCATCATCATAACTGAGGTCTCTTGCAGTTCCCTACAAGTAATTGGATCTCATATGGAGATGTTTAGAGAAGTAGAATGGAAAAAATCAAATGCAACTACACAAGAACCAGTCTGTAACTGTCATTCGGAATCAGTTTTGCGTAGTGTTAACTGAAACATGGATATCTGACTCATATGGAGTCCATTCTGGCTCCACAAGTAGTCAAAGCGTTTGTGATGACTAGATGCTTCAAAGGATTCTTTCATAGGGAACTTTTGGAGAACTTTTCTTAAGGAGTTCGTTCAGAAACTTGTATAGAAACTTTCTTAATGAGCACTCGACAAACGCATTTCGAGAACATACACAAAGTCCCAGCTATGGACCTAGTGCATCATCATACCTGAGGTCTCTTGCATTTCCCAACAAGTAATTGGATCTCATATGGAGATGTTTGGTGAAGTAGAATGGAAAAAATCGAATGCAACTACACAAGAACCAGTCTGTAACTGTCGTTCGAAATCAGTTTTGCGCAGTGTTAACTGAAGCATGAATATCTGACTCATACGGAGTCCGTTTTGGCTCCACAAGTAGTCAAAACGTTTGTGACGACCAGATGCTTCAAAGGATTCCTTTATAGGGAACTTTTGGAGAACTTTTCTTAAGGAGTTCGTTCAGAAACTTGTATAGAAACTTTCTTAATGAGCACTCGACAAACACATTTCGAGAACATACACAAAGTCCCAGCTATGGACCTAGTGCATCATCATAACTGAGGTCTCTTGAATTTCCCTACAAGTAAATGGATCTCATATGGAGATGTTTAGTGAAGTAGAATGGAAAAAATTGAATGCAACTACACAAGAACCAGTCTCTAACTATCGTTCGGAATCAGTTTTGCGCAGTGTTAACTGAAACATGGATATCTGACTCATATGGAGTCCGTTTTGGCTCCACAAGTGGTCAAAACGTTTTTTACGACCAGATGCTTCAAAGGATTCTTTCATAGGAAACTTTTGGAGAACTTTTCTTAAGGAGTTCATTCAGAAACTTGTATAGAAACTTTCTTAATGAGCACTCGACAAACGCATTTCGAGAACATACGCAAAGTCCCAAGTATGGACCTAGTACATTATCATAACTGAGGTCTCTTGCATTTACCTACAAGTAATTGGATCTCATATGGAGATGTTCAGTGAAGTATAATGGAAAAAATCGAATGCAACTACAGAAGAACCAGTCTGTAACTGTCGTTCGGAATCAGTTTTGCGCAGTGTGAACTGAAACATGGATATCTGACTGATACGGAGTCCGTTTTGGCTCCACAAGTGGTCAAAACGTTTGTGACAAGCAAATGCTTCAAAGGATTCTTTCATAGTTAACTTTCGGAGAACTTTTCTTAAGGAGTTCGTTCAGAAACTTGTATAGAAACTTTCTTAATGAGCACTCGACAAACGGATTTCGAGAACATACACAAAGTCCCAGCTATGGACCTAGTGCATCATCATAACTGAGGTCTCTTGCATCTCCCTACAAGTAATTGGATCCCATATGGAGATGTTTAGTGAAGTAGAATGGAAAAAACCGAATGCAACTACACAAGAACCAGTTTATAACTGTCGTTCGGAATCAGTTTTGCGCAGTGTTAACTGAAACATGGATATCTGACTCATACGGAGTCCGTTTTGGATCCACAAGTAGTCAAAACGTTTGTGACGACCAGATGCTTCAAAAGATTCTTTCATAGGGAACTTTTGGAGAACTTTTCTGAAGGAGTTCGTTCAGAAACATATATAAAAACTTTCTTAATGAGCACTCGACAAACACATTTCGAGAACATACGCAAAGTCCCAAGTATGGACCTAGTGCATCATCATAACTAAGGTCTCTTGCATTTACCTACAAGTAATTGGATCTCATATGGACATGTTTAGTGAAGTAGAATGGAAAAAATCGAATGCAACTACACAAGAACCAGTCTGTAACTGTCGTTCGGAATCAGTTTTGCGCAGTGTTAACGAAACATGGATATCTGACTCATACGGAGTCCGTTTTGGCTCCACAAGTGGTCAAAACATTTGCGGATACCGGATGCTTCAACGGATTCTTTCATAGGGAACTTTCGGAGAACTTTTCTTAAGGAGTTCGTTCAAAAACTTGTATAGAAACTTTTCTAATGAGCACTCGACAAACGCATTTCGAGAACATACGCAAACTCCCAAGTATGGACCTAGTGCATCATCATAACTAAGGTCTCTTGCACTTACCTACAAGTAATTGGATCTCATATTGAGATGTTTAGTTAAGTAGAATGGAAAAAATCGAATGCAACAACACAAGAACCAGTGTGTAACTGTCGTTCGGAATCAGTTTTGCGCACTGTTAACTGAAACATGGATAACTGACTCATATGGAGTCCGTTTTGGCTCCACAAGTGGTCAAAACGTTTGTGATGACCAGATTCTTCAAAAGACTCTTTTATAGGGATCTTTTGGAGAACTTTTCTTAAGGACTTCGTTCAGAAACTTGTATAGAAACTTTCTTAATGAGCACTCGACAAACGCATTTCGAGAACATACGCAAAGTCCCAAGTATGGACCTAGTGCATCATCATAACTGAGGTCTCTTGCATTTACCTACAAGTAATTGGATCTCATATGGAGATGTTTAGTGAAGTATAATGGAAAAAATCGAATGCAACTACACAAGAACGAGTCTGTAACTGTCGTTCGGAATCAGTTTTGCGCAGTGTTAACTGAAACATTGATATCTGACTCATACGGAGTCCGTTTTGGCTCCACAAGTGGTCAAAAAGTTTGTGACGACCAAATGCTTCAAAGGATTCTTTCATAGGGAACTTTCGCAGAACTTTTCTTAAGGAGTTCGTTCAGAAACTTGTATAGAAACTTTCTTAATGAGCACTCGACAAACGCATTTAGAGAACATACACAAAGTCCCAGCTATGGACCTAGTGCATCATCATAACTGAGGCCTCTTGCATCTCCCTACAAGTAATTGGATCTCATATGGGGATGTTTAGTGAAGTAGAATGGAAAAACCCGAATGCAACTACACAAGAACCAGTTTGTAACTGTCGTTCGGAATCAGTTTTGCGCAGTGTTAACTGAAACATGGATATCTGACTCATACGGAGTCCGTTTTGGATCCACAAGTAGTCAAAACATTTTTGACGACCAGATGCTTCAAAGGATTCTTTCATAGGGAACTTTCGGAGAACTTTCTTAAGGAGTTCGTTTAGAAACTTGTATAGAAACTTTTTTCATGAGCACTCGACAAACGCATTTCGAGAACATACACAAACTCCCAAGTATGGACCTAGTGCATCATCATAACTGAGGTCTCTTGCATTTACCTACAAGTAATTGGATCTCATATTGAGATGTTTAGTGAAGTAGAATGGAAAAAATCGAATACAACAACACAAGAACCAGTGTGTAACTGTCGTTCGGAATCAGTTTTGCGCAGTGTTAACTGAAACATTGATATCTGACTCATATGGAGTCCGTTTTGGCTCCACAAGTGGTCAAATGATTTGTGATGACCAGATGCTTCAAAGGACTCTTTCATAGGGAACTTTTGGAGAACTTTTCTTAAGGAGTTCGTTCAGAAACTTGTATAGAAACTTTCTTAATAAGCACTCGACAAACGCATTTCGACAACATACACAAAGTCCCAAGTATGGACCTAGCGCATGATCATAACTGAGGTCTCTTGCATATACCTACAAGTAATTGGATCTCATATGGAGATTTTTAGTGAAGTAGAATGGAAAAAATCGAATGCAACTACACAAGAACCAGTTTGTAACTGTCGTTTGGAATCAGTTTTGTAAAGTGTTAACTGAAACATGGATATGTGACTCATACCGGAGTCCGTTTTGGATCCACAAGTAGTCAAAACGTTTCTGACAAGCAGATGCTTCAAAGGATTCTTTCATAGGGAACTTTTGGAGATCTTTTCTTAAGGAGTTCGTTCACAAACATATATAGAAACTTTCTTAATGAGCACTCGACAAACGCATTTCGAGAACATACACAAAGTCCCAGCTATGGACCTAGGGCATCATCATAACTGAGGTCTCTTGCATTTCCCTACAAGTAGTTGGATCTCATATAGAGATTTTTAGTGAAGTAGAATGGAAAAAATCGAATGCAACTACACAAGAACCAGTTTGTAACTGTCGTTCGGAATCAGTTTTGCGCGGTGTTAACTGAAACATGGATATCTGACTCATACGGAGTCCTTATTAACTACACAAGTAGTCAAAACGTTTGTGATGACCAGATGCTTCAAAGGATTCTTTCGTAGGGAACTTTTGGAGAACTTTTCTAAAGGAGTTCATTCAGAAACTTGTATAGAAACTTTCTTAATGAGCACTCGACAAATGCATTTGGAGAACATACGCAAAGTCCCAGGTATGGACCTAGTGCATCATCATAACTGAGGTCTCTTGCATTTACCTACAAGTAATTGGATCTCATATGGAGATGTTTAGTTTAGTAGAATGGAAAAAATCGAATGCAACTACACAAGAACCGGTCTGTAACTCTCGTTCGGAATCAGTTTTCCGCAGTGTTAACTGAAACATGGATATCTGACTCATATGGAGTCCGTTTTGGCTCCACAAGTGGACAAAACGTTTGTGACAACCAGATGCTTCAAAGGATTATTTCATAGGGAACTTTTGGAGAACTTTTCTTAAGGAGTTCATTCAGAAACTTGTATAGAAACTTTCTTAATGAGCACTCGACAAACGCATTTCGAGAACATACGCAAAGTCCCAGGTATGGACCTAGTGCACGATCATAACAGAGGTCTCTTGCATTTACCTACAAGTAATTGGATCTCATATGGAGATGTTTAGTGAAGTATAATGGAAAAAATCTAATGCAACTACACAAGAACCAGTCTGTAACTGTCATTCGGAATCAGTTTTGCGCAATGTTAACTGAAACATGGATATCTGACTCATACGGAGTCCGTTTTGGCTATACAAGTGGTCAAAACGTTTTGTGATGACCAGATGCTTCAAAGGATTCTTTCATAGGGAACTTTTAGGGAACTTTTCTTAAGGAGTTCGTTCAGAAACTTCTATAGAAACTTTCTTAGTGAGCACTCAACAAACGCATTTCAAGAACATACACAAAGTCCTAGCTATGGACCTAGTGCATCATCATAACTGAGGTCTCTTGCATTTACCTACAAGTAATTGGATCTCATATTGAGATTTTTAGTGAAGTAGAATGGAAAAAATCGAATGCAACAACACAAGAACCAGTGTGTAACTGTCGTTCGGAATCAGTTTTGCGCACTGTTAACTGAAACATGGATATCTGACTCATATGGAGTCCGTTTTGGCTCCACAAGTGGTCAAAACATTTGTGATGACCAGATGCTTCAAAAGACTCTTTTATAGGGAACTTTTGGAGAACTTTTCTTAAGGAGTTCGTTCAGAAACTTGTATAGAAACTTTCTTAATGAGCACTCGACAAACGCATTTCGAGAACATAGGCAAAGTTCCAAGTATGGACCTAGTGCATCATCACAACTGAGGTCTCTTGCATTTACCTACAAGTAATTGGATCTCATATGGAGATGTTTAGTGAAGTATAATGGAAAAAATCGAATGCAACTACACAAGAACGAGTCTGTAACTGTCGTTCGGAATCAGTTTTGCGCAGTGTTAACTGAAACATGGATATCTGACTCATACGGAGTCCGTTTCTGATCCACAAGTAGTCAAAACGTTTGTGACGAGCAGATGCTTCAAAGGATTCTTTCATAGGGAACTTTCGGAGAACTTTCTTACGGAGTTTTATCAGAAACTTGTATAGAAACTTTTTTAATGAGCACTCGACAAACGCATTTCGAGAACATACGCAAACTCCCAAGTATGGACCTAGTGCATCATCATAACTGAGGTCTCTTGCATTTACCTACAAGTAATTAGATCTCATATTGAGATGTTTAGTGAATTAGAATGGAAAAAATTCAATACAACAACACAAGAACCAGTGTGTAACTGTCGTTCGGAATCAGTTTTGCTCAGTGTTAACTGAAACATGGATATCTGACTCATATGGAGTCTGTTTTGGCTCCACAAGTGGTCAAAACGTTTGTGATGACCAGATGCTTCAAAGGACTCTTTCATAGGGAACTTTTGGAGAACTTTTCTTAAGGAGTTCGTTCAGAAACTTGTATAGAAACTTTATTAATGAGCACTCGACAAACGCATTTCGACAACATACACAAAGTCCCAGGTATGGACCTAGTGCATGATCATAACTGAGGTCTCTTGCATATACCTACAAGTAATTGGATCTCATATGGAGATTTTTAGTGAAGTAGAATGGAAAAAAATCGAATGCAACTACACAAGAACGAGTTTGTAACTGTCGTTCGGAATCAGTTTTGCAAAGTGTTAACTGAAACATGGATATGTGACTCATAGAGGAGTCCATTTTGGATCCACAAGTAGTAAAAACATTTCTGACGACCAGATGCTTCAAAGGATTCTTTTATAGGCAACTTTTCGAGAACTTTTCTTAAGGAGTTCGTTCAGAAACATATATAGAAACTTTCTTAATGAGCACTCGACAAACGCATTTTGAGAACATACACAAAGTCCCAGCTATGGACCTAGGGCATCATCATAACTGAGGTCTCTTGCATTTCCCTACAAGTAATTGGATCTCATATGGAGATGTTTAGTGAAGTAGAATGGAAAAAATCGAATGCAACTACACAAGAACCAGTTTGTAACTGTCGTTCGGAATCAGTTTTGCGCAGTGTTAACTGAAACATGGATATCTGACTCATACGGAGTCCTTATTAACTCCACAAGTAGTCAAAACGTTTGTGACGACCAGATGCTTCAAAGGATTCTTTCGTAGGGAACTTTTGGAGAACTTTTCTTAAGGAGTTCATTCAGAAACTTGTATAGAAACTTTCTTAATGAGCACTCGACAAACGCATTTGGAGAACATACGCAAAGTCCCAGGTATGGACCTAGTGCATCATCATAACTGAGGTCTCTTGCCTTTACCTCCAAGTAATTGGATCTCATATGGAGATGTTTAGTTTAGTAGAATGGAAAAAATCGAATGCAACTACACAAGAACCGGTCTGTCACTCTCGTTCGGAATCAGTTTTGCGCAGTGTTAACTGAAACATGGATATCTGACTCATATGGAGTCCGTTTTGGATCCACAAGTGGTCAAAACGTTTGTGACAACCAGATGCTTCAAATGATTCTTTCATAGGGAAATTTTGGAGAACTTTTCTTAAGGAGTTCATTCAGAAACTTGTATAGAAACTTTCTTAATGAGCACTCGGCAAACGCATTTCGAGAACATACGCAAAGTCCCAGGTATAGACCTAGTGCATGATCATAACAGAGAACTCTTGCATTTACCTAGAAGTAATTGGATCTCATATGGAGATTTTTAGTGAAGTATAATGGAAAAAATTGAATGCAACTACACAAGAACCAGTCTGTAACTGTCATTCGGAATTAGTTTTGCGCAGTGTTAACTGAAACATGGATATCTGACTCATACGGAGTCCGTTTTGGCTACACAAGTGGTCAAAACGTTTTGTGATGACCAGATGCTTCAAAGGATTCTTTCATAGGGAACTTTTAGAGAACTTTTCTTAAGGAGTTCGTTCAGAAACTTGTATAGAAACTTTCTTAGTGAGCACTCAACAAACGCATTTCGAGAACATACACAAAGTCCTAGCTATGGACCTAGTGCATCATCATAACTGAGGTCTCTTGCATTTCCCTACAAGTGATTGGATCTCATATGGAGATGTTTAGTGAAGTAGAATGGAGAAAATCGAATGCAACTACACAAGAACCAGTTTGTAACTGTCGTTCGGAATCAGTTTTGCAAAGTGTTAACTGAAACATGGATATCTGACTCATACGTAGTCCGTTTTGGCTCCACAAGTAGTCAAAACGTTTGTGACGACTAGAGGCTTCAAATGATTCTTTCATCGGGAACTTTTGGAGAACTTTTATTAAGGAGTTCGTTCAGAAACTTGTATAGAAACTTTCTTAATGAGCACTCGACAAACGCATTTCGAGAACATACGGAAAGTCCCAAGTATGGACCTAGTGCATCATCATAACCGAGGTCTCTTGCATTTACCTACAAGTAATTGGATCTCATATGGAGTTGTTTAGTGAAGTAGAATGGAAAAAATCGAATGCAACTACATAAGAACTAGTCTGAAACTGTCGTTCGGAATCAGTTTGGCGCAGTGTTAACTGAAACATGGATATCTAACTCATATGGAGTCCGTTTTGGCTCCACAAGTGGTAAAAATGTTTGTGACGACCAGATGTTTCAAAGGATTCTTTCATAGGGAACTTTTGGAGAACTTTTTTCAAGGAGTTCGTTCAGAAACTTGTATAGAAAGTTCTTAATGAGCACTCGACAAACGCATTTCGAGAACATACACAAAGTCCCAACTATGGACCTAGTGCATCATCATAACTGAGGTCTCTTGAATTTCCCTACAAGTAATTGGATCTCACATGGAGATGTTTAGTGAAGTAGAATGGAAAAAATGGAATGCAACTACACAAGAACCGGTCTGTAACTATCGTTCGGAATCAGTTTTGCGCAGTGTTAATTCAAACATGGATATCTGACTCATACGTAGTCCTTTTTGGATCCACAAATAGTCAAAACGTTTGTGACGACCAGATGCTTCTGAGGATTCTTTCATAGGGAACTTTTGGAGAACTTTTATTAAGGAGTTCGTTCAGAAACTTGTATAGAAACTTTCTTAATGAGCACTCGACAAACGCATTTCGAGGATATACGCAAAGTCCCAAGTATGGACCTATTGCATCATCATAACCGAGGTCTCTTGCATTTACCTAGAATTAATTGGATCTCATATGGAGATGTTTAGTGAAGTAGAATGGAAAAAATCGAAAGCAACTACACAAGAACCGGTCTGTAACTGTTGTTCAGAATCAGTTTTGCGCAGTGTTAATTGAAACATGGATATCTGACTCACATATAGTCCGTTTTGGCTCCACAAGTAGTCAAAACATTTGTGACGACTGGATGCTTCAAAGGATTCTTTCATAGGGAAATTTTGGAGAACTTTTCTTAAGGAGTTCGTTCAGAAACTTGTATAGAAACTTTCTTAATGAGCACTCGACAAACGCACTTCGAGAACATACACAAAGTCCCAGCTATGGACCTAGTGCATCATCATAACTGAGGTCTCTTGCATTTCCCTACAAGTAATTGGATCTCATATGGAGATGTTTAGTGAAGTAGAATGGAAAAAATCGAATGCAACTACACAAGAACCGGTCTGTAACTGTCGTTCGGAATCAGTTTTGCGCAGTGTTAACTGAAACATGGATATCTGACTCATACGGAGTCCGTTTTGGCTACACAAGTGGTCAAAACGTTTTGTGATGACCAGATGCTTCAAAGGATTCATTCATAGGGAACTTTTGGAGAACTTTTCTTAAGGAGTTCGTTCAGAAACTTGTATAGAAACTTTCTTAATGAGCACTCGACAAACGCATTTCGAGAACATACACAATGTCCCAGCTATGGACCTAGTGCATCATCATCAATGAGGTCTCTTGCATTTCCCTACAAGTAATTGGATCTCATATGGAGATGTTTAGTGAAGTAGAATGGAAAAAATCGAAAGCAACTACACAAGAACCGGTCTGTAACTGTCGTTCGGAATCAGTTTTGCGCAGTGTTAATTGAAACATGGATATCTGACTCATACGTAGTCCGTTTTGGCTCCACAAGTAGTCAAAACGTTTGTGACGACTAGAGGCTTCAAATGATTCTTTCATAGGGAACTTTTGGAGAACTTTTATTCAGGAGTTCGTTCAGAAACTTGTATAGAAACTTTCTTAATGAGCACTCGACAAACGCATTTCGAGAACATACGGAAAGTCCCAAGTATGGACCTAGTGCATCATCATAACCGAGGTCTCTTGCATTTACCTACAAGTAATTGGATCTCATATGGAGATGTTTAGTGAAGTAGAATGGAAAAAATCGAATGCAACTACATAAGAACTAGTCTGTAACTGTCGTTCGGAATCAGTTTGGCGCAGTGTTAACTGAAACATGGATATCTAACTCATATGGAGTCCGTTTTGGCTCCACAAGTGGTAAAAATGTTTGTGACGACCAGATGTTTCAAAGGATTCTTTCATAGGGAACTTTTGGAGAACTTTTTTCAAGGAGTTCGTTCAGAAACTTGTATAGAAAGTTCTTAATGAGCACTCGACAAACGCATTTCGAGAACATACACAAAGTCCCAACTATGGACCTAGTGCATCATCATAACTGAGGTCTCTTGAATTTCCCTACAAGTAATTGGATCTCATATGGAGATGTTTAGTGAAGTAGAATGGAAAAAATGGAATGCAACTACACAAGAACCGGTCTGTAACTATCGTTCGGAATCAGTTTTGCGCAGTGTTAATTCAAACATGGATATCTGACTCATACGTAGTCCTTTTTGGATCCACAAATAGTCAAAACGTTTGTGACGACCAGATGCTTCTGAGGATTCTTTCATAGGGAACTTTTGGAGAACTTTTATTAAGGAGTTCGTTTAGAAACTTGTATAGAAACTTTCTTAATGAGCACTCGGCAAACGCATTTCGTGAACATACGCAAAGTCCCAAGTATGGACCTATTGCATCATCATAACCGAGGTCTCTTGCATTTACCTACAATTAATTGGATCTCATATGGAGATGTTTAGTGAAGTAGAATGGAAAAAATCGAAAGCAACTACACAAGAACCGGTCTGTAACTGTCGTTCGGAATCAGTTTTGCGCAGTGTTAATTGAAACATGGATATCTGACTCACATATAGTCTGTTTTGGCTCCACAAGTAGTCAAAACATTTGTGACGACTAGATGCTTCAAAGGATTCTTTCATAGGGAACTTTTGGAGAACTTTTCTTAAGGAGTTCGTTCAGAAACTTGTATAGAAACTTTCTTAATGAGCACTCGACAAACGCACTTCGAGAACATACACAAAGTCCCAGCTATGGACCTAGTGCATCATCATAACTGAGGTGTCTTGCATTTCCCTACAAGTAATTGGATCTCATATGGAGATGTTTAGTGAAGTAGAATGGAAAAAATCGAATGCAACTACACAAGAACCGGTCTGTAACTGTCGTTCGGAATCAGTTTTGCGCAGTGTTAATTCAAACATGGATATCTGACTCATACATAGTCCGTTTTGGCTCCACAAGTAGTCAAAACGTTTGTGACGACTAGAAACTTCAAAGGATTCATTCATAGGGAACTTTTGGAGAACTTTTCTTAAGGAGTTTGTTCAGAAATATTTATAGAAACTTTCTTAATGAGCACTCGACAAACGCATTTCGAGAACATACACAATGTCCCAGCTATGGACCTAGTGCATCATCATCAATGAGGTCTCTTGAATTTCCCTACAAGTAATTGGATCTCATATGGAGATGTTTAGTGAAGTAGAATGGAAAAAATCGAAAGCAACTACACAAGAACCGGTCTGTAACTGTCGTTCGGAATCAGTTTTGCGCACTGTTAATTCAAACATGGATATCTGACTCATACGTAGTCCGTTTTGGCTCCACAAGTAGTCAAAACGTTTGTGACGACTAGAGGCTTCAAATGATTCTTTCATAGGGAACTTTTGGAGAACTTTTATTAAGGAGTTCGTTCAGAAACTTGTATAGAAACTTTCTTAATGAGCACTCGACAAACGCATTTCGAGAACATACGGAAAGTCCCAAGTATGGACCTAGTGCATCATCATAACCGGGGTCTCTTGCATTTACCTACAAGTAATTGGATCTCATATGGAGATGTTTAGTGAAGTAGAATGGAAAAATCGAATGCAACTACATAAGAACTAGTCTGTAACTGTCGTTCGGAATCAGTTTGGCGCAGTGTTAACTGAAACATGGATATCTAACTCATATGGAGTCCGTTTTGGCTCCACAAGTGGTAAAAATGTTTGTGACGACCAGATGTTTCAAAGGATTCTTTCATAGGGAACTTTTGGAGAACTTTTTTCAAGGAGTTCGTTCAGAAACTTGTATAGAAAGTTCTTAATGAGCACTCGACAAACGCATTTCGAGAACATACACAAAGTCCCAACTATGGACCTAGTGCATCATCATAACTGAGGTCTCTTGAATTTCCCTACAAGTAATTGGATCTCATATGGAGATGTTTAGTGAAGTAGAATGGGAAAAATGGAATGCAACTACACAAGAACCGGTCTGTAACTATCGTTCGGAATCAGTTTTGCGCAGTGTTAATTCAAACATGGATATCTGACTCATACGTAGTCCTTTTTGGATCCACAAATACTCAAAACGTTTGTGACGACCAGATGCTTCTGAGGATTCTTTCATACGGAACTTTTGGAGAACTTTTATTAAGGAGTTCGTTCAGAAACTTGTATAGAAACTTTCTTAATGAGCACTCGACAAACGCATTTCGAGAACATACGCAAAGTCCCAAGTATGGACCTATTGCATCATCATAACCGAGGTCTCTTGCATTTACCTACAATTAATTGGATCTCATATGGAGATGTTTAGTGAAGTAGAATGGAAAGAATCGAAAGCAACTACACAAGAACCGGTCTGTAACTGTCGTTCGGAATCAGTTTTGCGCAGTGTTAATTGAAACATGGATATCTGACTCACATATAGTCCGTTTTGGCTCCACAAGTAGTCAAAACATTTGTGACGACTAGATGCTTCAAAGGATTCT
>NC_057805.1:430377472-430417942 GCF_018294505.1 Triticum aestivum
TCATACATAGTCCGTTTTGGCTCCACAAGTAGTCAAAATGTTTGTGACGACTAGAAACTTCAAAGGATTCATTCATAGGGAACTTTTGGAGAACTTTTCTTAAGGAGTTTGTTCAGAAATATTTATAGAAACTTTCTTAATGAGCACTCGACAAACGCATTTCGAGAACATACACAATGTCCCAGCTATGGACCTAGTGCATCATCATCAATGAGGTCTCTTGCATTTCCCTACAAGTAATTGGATCTCATATGGAGATGTTTAGTGAAGTAGAATGGAAAAAATCGAAAGCAACTACACAAGAACCGGTCTGTAACTGTCGTTCGGAATCAGTTTTGCGCAGTGTTAATTCAAACATGGATATCTGACTCATACGTAGTCCGTTTTGGCTCTACAAGTAGTCAAAACGTTTGTGACGACTAGAGGCTTCAAATGATTCTTTCATAGGGAACTTTTGGAGAACTTTTATTAAGGAGTTCGTTCAGAAACTAGTATAGAAACTTTCTTAATGAGCACTCGACAAACGCATTTCGAGAACATACGGAAAGTCCCAAGTATGGACCTAGTGCATCATCATAACCGAGGTCTCTTGCATTTACCTACAAGTAATTGGATCTCATATGGAGATGTTTAGTGAAGTAGAATGGAAAAACTCGAATGCAACTACATAAGAACTAGTGTGTAACTGTCGTTCGGAATCAGTTTGGCGCAGTGTTAACTGAAACATGGATATCTAACTCATATGGAGTCCGTTTTGGCTCCACAAGTGGTAAAATGTTTGTGACGACCAGATGTTTCAAAGGATTCTTTCATAGGGAACTTTTGGAGAACTTTTTTCAAGGAGTTCGTTCAGAAACTTGTATAGAAAGTTCTTAATGAGCACTCGACAAACGCATTTCGAGAACATACACAAAGTCCCAACTATGGACCTAGTGCATCATCATAACTGAGGTCTCTTGAATTTCCCTACAAGTAATTGGATCTCATATGGAGATGTTTAGTGAAGTAGAATGGAAAAAATGGAATGCAACTACACAAGAACCGTTCTGTAACTATCGTTCGGAATCAGTTTTGCCCAGTGTTAATTCAAACATGGATATCTGACTCATACGTAGTCCTTTTTGGATCCACAAATAGTCAAAACGTTTGTGACGACCAGATGCTTCTGAGGATTCTTTCATAGGGAACTTTTGGAGAACTTTTATTAAGGAGTTCGTTCAGAAACTTGTATAGAAACTTTCTTAATGAGCACTCGACAAACGCATTTCGAGAACATACGCAAAGTCCCAAGTATGGACCTATTGCATCATCATAACCGAGGTCTCTTGCATTTACCTACAATTAATTGGATCTCATATGGAGATGTTTAGTGAAGTAGAATGGAAAGAATCGAAAGCAACTACACAAGAACCGGTCTGTAACTGTCGTTCGGAATCAGTTTTGCGCAGTGTTTATTGAAACATGGATATCTGACTCACATATAGTCCGTTTTGGCTCCACAAGTAGTCAAAACATTTGTGACGACTAGATGCTTCAAAGGATTCTTTCATAGGGAACTTTTGGAGAACTTTTCGTAAGGAGTTCGTTCAGAAACTTGTATAGAAACTTTCTTAATGAGCACTCGACAAACGCACTTTGAGAACATACACAAAGTCCCAGCTATGGACCTAGTCCATCATCATAACTGAGGTCTCTTGCATTTCCCTACAAGTAATTCGATCTCATATGGAGATGTTTAGTGAAGTAGAATGGAAAAAATCGAATGCAACTACACAAGAACCGGTCTGTAACTGTCGTTCGGAATCAGTTTTGCGCAGTGTTAATTCAAACATGGATATCTGACTCATACATAGTCCGTTTTGGCTCCACAAGTAGTCAAAACGTTTGTGACGACTAGAAACTTCAAAGGATTCATTCATAGGGAACTTTTGGAGAACTTTTATTAAGGAGTTCGTTCAGAAACTTGTATAGAAACTTTCTTAATGAGCACTCGACAAACGCATTTCGAGAACGTACACAAAGTCCAAGCTATGGACCTAGTGCATCATAATAACTGAGGTCTCTTGCATTTCCCTACATGTAATTGGATCTCATATGGAGATGTTTAGTGAAGTAGAATGGAAAAAATCGAATGCAACTACACAAGAACCAGTGTGTAACTTTCGTTCGGAATCAGTTTTGCGCAGTGTTAACTGAAACATGGATATCTGACTCATACGGAGTCCGTTTTGGCTCCACAAGTAGTTAAAACGTTTGTGACGACCAGATGATTCAAAGGATTCTTTCATAGGGAACTTTTGGAGAACTTTTCTTACGGAGCTCGTTCAGAAACTTCTATAGAAACTTTCTTAATGAGCACACGAGAAACGCATTTCGAGAACATACGCAAAGTCCCAAGTAAGGACCTAGTGCATCATCATCACCGAGGTCTCTTGCATTTACCTAAAAGTAATTAGATCTTATATGGAGATGTTTAGTGAAGTAGAATGGAAAAAATCGAATGCAACTACACCAGAACAGGTCTCTAACTGTTGTCCGGAATCAGTTTTGCGCAGTGTTAATTCAAACATGGATATCTAACTCATACATAGTCTGTTTTGGCTCCACAAGTAGTCAAAACGTTTGTGACGACCAGATGCTTCAAAGGATTCTTTCATAGGGAACTTTTGGAGAACTTTTCTTAAGGAGTTCGTTCAGAAACTTCTATAGAAACTTTCTTAATGAGCACTCGACAAACGCATTTCGAGAACATACGAAAAGTCCCAAGTATGGAACTAGTGCATCATCATCACCGAGGTTTCTTGCATTTACCTAAAAGTAATTGGATCTCATATGGAGATGTTTGGTGAAGTAGAATGGAAAAAATCGAATGTAACTACACAAGAACCAGTCTGTAACTGTCGTTCGGAATCAGTTCTGCGCAGTGTTAACTGAAACATTGATATCTGACTCATAGGGTGTCCGTTTTGGCTCCACAAGTGGTCAAAACATTTGTGACGACCAGATGCTTCAAAGGATTCTTTCATTGGGAACTTTTGGAGAACTTTTCTTAAGGAGTTCTTTCAGAAACTTGTATAGAAACTTTCTTAATGAGCACTCGACAAACACATTTTGAGAACATACGCAAAGTCCCAAGTATGGACCTAGTGCATCATCATCACCGAGGTCTCTTGCATTTACCTAAAAGTAATTGGATCTCATATGGAGATGTTTAGTGAAGTAGAATGGAAAAAATCGAATGCAACTACACAAGAACCAGTCTGTAACTGTCGTTCGGAATCAGTTTTGCGCAGTGTTAACTGAAACATTGATATCTGACTCATATGGAGTCCGTTTTGGCTCCACAAGTGGTCAAAATGTTTTTGACGACTAGATGCTTCAAAGGATTCTTTCATAGGGAACTTTTGGAGAACTTTTCTTAAGGAGTTCATTCAGAAACTTGTATAGAAACTTTCTTAATGAGCACTCGACAAACGCATTTCGAGAACATACACAAAGTCCGAGCTATGGACCTAGTGCATCATCATAACTGAGGTCTCTTGCATTTCCCTACAAGTAATTGGATCTCATATGGAGTCGTTTAGTGAAGTAGAATGGAAAAAATCTGTAACATCCCAAAATTCTAAATTTTGGAATGTTATAATAACAGATAGATTGGATTGATTGTTTGATTGATTGACTGAAAGTGAGTGAATTCGAAATGTTTTGAAAGTTAAATGAGAGGGAATAAAAGGACTTTCCCAAACTTTCATTTTGCTTTTATGATCTCCGTAGATTCAAATTCTTTTCACCACAAAACCCTGGAGAGAAGATGACATGACTTCTTCCATTTATTTAAATGACAAGGGGTGTTGAAAATATTTGAATTTCATTTGAAAATATTTCCCATTTCAGAAACTTTATGCAATTCAATGATTTTCACGAGAGAAGATAAAATGACTTCTTCAAAAAAAATGAAATATGAGTTGGGAGTTTCAAAGGTCAAATTCAAAGTCCTTTTGGAAATCATTTTAGTTTGGAGTTTTTTGAGTCTTATTCAAATTATTTTTCTCCAAAATAAAAATATATAGAAAATAGGGTAACATGATTCCCTACATCAGAAAATTGGAGAAAAATAAATTTGAAATCATTTTGGTATTTTTAAAATGATTTTTATTGGATTTTATTAAGGCAGTAGCACTGTTTGATTTATTAAAATTTGTGTGGATTCTATTTGACTTTACAAAAATGTTCATGCTGTAGGAAATCTTTTTCTGCAAATTTTGATATATAAAATGCCTATATAAAGTTTTATTTTTATTTTCTTGATTCAGTTTTTCCTTTCCTGTCTCTATTTATAAAAAAAACTACATGCGCGTACTCTGTGACTATATGTCGCCCTCATGTGCAGTATAGTAGCTTTTGGCGCCCCATTGTTTTTTTTCTGTTAAATAGGCCAGGCCCAGCCGGCCATATTCCTCCCCATATTTCTTTTCTATAGCTTTTCTTCTTTCTTTTCTTTCTTTTCCATTGCTTAAAAAGAAAAAAAAACTGCCGCGCGGCCGGCCGAACCGCTAAGGCCTTTAGGCCCATGCGAGGCGCTTCCCTTTTTGTCTTTTCGTCTACGTTTAGTCCCACATTGCCTAGACTTTAACCCCTAAACCTCTTTTCCACCTATAAATATAGACCCATAGAGCCTCCATTGCGGGTTAAATCAATATTTATCCATTGCGGGTTAAATCAATATTTTGGTTTGACTAGCTAAAAATATATTTCTTCTCTCCGGCGGGACTTTTGGAAGTTGTCTCCACACTCCGAAGTCGTCTTTTCTATACCTTATAAAGGTATATTTATTCGTTCTCTGTATTTATACGTTAGATCTAGAATTCTTTTATCCGTAGCTATTTATTTTCTTCTGCAATTGGCCCTGATTTTTCAAATAGCCATAACTTTTTACTCGTTTATCCAAATTAGATGAAACCAGCGCCTATAGCTTCGTCTTGTTTTCACCTATCCAGTTAACCTGTCACGTCAACTTTTTGAAATTTTCAAATTTCGAAAGTTGTTCAAATTCATATTCAAACTTCTTTCGTTCATAACTTAAGTTCCGTAACTCCGTTTGAGTTGATTCTTTTTGCAAAGCGAAGCTCTTGACCTAAACTTTCTGATAAGGCCAAATTCACATAATTTTGGTACTGTTAGAAATTGTTTTATGTTGCAAGAGTTATTTGCTTGGTTTTGATGTTTTCCGAAGTGTCTTCTTCGTTCTTCTCGATCTTTTGAGTGATTGCTTATGTGTGGTTACTATTGCTTGCTTACGATAGATTGACCGGAGTGTGACGAGTAGATCTATCAAGAGTTTTGAGTGCGAATCATCTTCATCAACATTGCAGGCAAGTTCACACTTTGATCATACCCCTTTCATACCCAGTTTGTTTATGCATTAGATTCAACCCTCAAACAATTGCATGATTAGGATCTGATTAACATGTGGGTATTGGGAAGCAGTTGATGTTGGGAATCGTAGCATAATTTAAAAAAATTCTACGCTCACGAAGATGCATCTATGGAGTCTACCCTTGTAGATCGCGAGCGGAAGCGTTCCAATGAACGTGGATGACGGAGTCGTACTCGCCGTGATCCAAATCACCGATGACCGAGTGCCGAACGGACGGCACCTCCGCGTTCAACACACGTACGGTGCAGCGACGTCTCCTCCTTCTTGATCCAGCAAGGGGGGAGGAGAGGTTGATGGAGATCCAGCAGCACGACGGCGTGGTGGTGGATGTAGCGGGTCTCGGCAGGGCTTTGCCAAGCTTCTGCGAGAAAGAGAGAGGTGTTGCAGGGGAGGAGGGAGGCGCCCAAGGCTGTTGTATGCTGCCCTCCCTCCCCCCTTTATATAGGCCCCCTGGGGGGGGCGCCGGCCCCAAGAGATGAGATCTCAAGGGGGGGCGGCGGCCACAAGGGGGGGAAGGGGTTGCCTTGCCCCCCAAGGCAAGGGGGAACTCCCCCTAGGGTTCCCAACCCTAGGCGCAGGGGGGAGGCCCAAGGGCGGCGCCCCAGCCCACTAAGGGCTGGTTCCCTTCCACTTTCAGCCCACGGGGCCCTCCGGGATAGGTGGCCCCACCCGGTGGACCCCCGGGACCCTTCCGGTGGTCCCGGTACAATATCGGTAACCCCCGAAACTTTCCCGGTGACCGAAACTGGACTTCCTATATATAATTCTTCACCTCCGGACCATTCCGGAACCTCTCGTGACGTCCGGGATCTCATCCGGGACTCCGAAGAACTTTCGGGTTTCCGCATACATATATCTCTACAACCCTAGCGTCACCGGACCTTAAGTGTGTAGACCCTACGGGTTCGGGAGACATGCAGACATGACCGAGACGCCTCTCTGGTCAATAACCAACAGCGGGATCTGGATACCCATGTTGGCTCCCACATGTTCCACGATGATCTCATCGGATGAACCACGGTGTCGAGGATTCAATCAATCCCGTATACAATTCCCTTTGTCAATCGGTATGTTACTTGCCCGAGATTCGATCGTCGGTATCCCAATACCTTGTTCAATCTCGTTACCGGCAAGTCTCTTTACTCGTACCGCAATGCATGATCCCGTGACTAACGCCTTAGTCACATTGAGCTCATTATGATGATGCATTACCGAGTGGGCCCAGAGATACCTCTCCGTCACACGGAGTGACAAATCCCAGTCTCGATCCGTGCCAACCCAACAGACACTTTCAGAGATACCCGTAGTGCACCTTTATAGTCACCCAGTTACGTTGTGACGTTTGGCACACCCAAAGCACTCCTACGGTATCCGGGAGTTGCACGATCTCATGGTCTAAGGAAAAGATACTTGACATTGGAAAAGCTCTAGCAAACGAAACTACACGATCTTTTATGCTATGCTTAGGATTGGGTCTTGTCCATCACATCATTCTCCTAATGATGTGATCCCGTTATCAATGACATCCAATGTCCATAGCCAGGAAACCATGACTATCTGTTGATCAACGAGCTAGTCAACTAGAGCCTTACTAGGGACACTTTGTGGTCTATGTATTCACACATGTATTACGATTTCCGGACAATACAATTATAGCATGAATAATAGACAATTATCATGAACAAAGAAATATAATAATAACCATTTATTATTGCCTCTAGGGCATATTTCCAACAGTCTCCCACTTGCACTAGAGTCAATAATCTAGTTACATTGTGATGAATCGAACACCCATTGCGTCCTGGTGTTGATCATGTTTTGCCCTAGGGAGAGGTTTAGTCAACGGATCTGCTACATTCAGGTCCGTGTGTACTTTACAAATATCTATGTCTCCATTTTGAACACTTTCACGAATGGAGTTGAAGTGACGCTTGATATGCCTGGTCTTCCTGTGAAACCTGGGCTCCTTCGCAAGGGCAATAGCTCCAGTGTTGTCACAGAAGAGAGTCATCGGGCCCGACGCATTGGGAATCACCCCTAGGTCGGTAATGAACTCCTTCATCCACACTGCTTCCTGTGCTGCCTCCGAGGCTGCCATGTACTCTGCTTCACATGTAGATCCCGCCACGACGCTTTGCTTGCAACTGCACCAGCTTACTGCTCCTCCATTCAAAATATACACGTATCTGGTCTGTGACTTCGAGTCATCCAGATCTGTGTCGAAGCTAGCGTCGACGTAACCCTTTACGACGAGCTCTTCGTCACCTCCATAAACGAGAAACATATCCTTAGTCCTCTTCAGGTACTTCAGGATATTCTTGACCGCTGTCCAGTGTTCCTTGCCGGGATTACTTTGGTACCTTCCTACCAAACTTACGGCAAGGTTTACATCAGGTCTGGTACACAGCATGGCATACATAATAGACCCTATGGCCGAGGCATAGGGGATGACACTCATCTCTTCTATATGTTCTGCCGTGGTCGGGCATTGAGCCGTGCTCAATTGCACACCTTGCAATACAGGCAAGAACCCCTTCTTGGACTGATCCATATTGAACTTCTTCAATATCTTGTCAAGGTATGTACTCTGTGAAAGACCAATGAGGCGTCTTGATCTATCTCTATAGATCTTGATGCCTAATATATAAGCAGCTTCTCCAAGGTCCTTCATTGAAAAACACTTATTCAAATAGGCCTTTATACTTTCCAAGAATTCTACATCATTTCCCATCAACAATATGTCATCCACATATAATATGAGAAATTCTACAGAGCTCCCACTCACTTTCTTGTAAACACAGGCTTCTCCATAAGTCTGTGTAAACCCAAACGCTTTGATCATCTCATCAAAGCGAATGTTCCAACTCCGAGATGCTTGCACCAGCCCATAGATTGAGCGCTGGAGCTTGCATACTTTGTTAGCATTCTTAGGATCGACAAAACCTTCCGGCTGTATCATATACAACTCTTCCTTAAGGAAGCCGTTAAGGAATGCCGTTTTGACGTCCATCTGCCATATCTCATAATCATAGTATGCGGCAATTGCTAACATGATTCGGACGGACTTCAGCTTCGCTACGGGTGAGAAAGTCTCATCGTAGTCAACCCCTTGAACTTGTCGATAACCCTTAGCGACAAGTCGAGCTTTGTAGATGGTCACATTACCATCCGCGTCCGTCTTCTTCTTAAAGATCCATTTGTTTTCTATGGCTCGCCGCTCATCGGGCAAGTCAGTCAAAGTCCATACTTTGTTTTCATACATGGATTCTATCTCGGATTTCATGGCTTCTAGCCATTTGTCGGAATCCGGGCCCGCCATCGCTTCTTCATAGTTTGAAGGTTCACCGTTGTCTAACAACATGATATCCAGGACAGGGTTGCCATACCACTCTGGTGCGGAACGTGTCCTTGTGGACCTACGAAGTTCAGTAACTTGATCCGAAGCTTCATGATCATCATCATTAACTTCCTCCCCAGTCGGTGTAGGCACCTCAGGAACATTTTCCCGCGCTGCGCTACTTTCCGGTTTGGAAGGGGTGACTATCACCTCATCAAGTTCCACTTTCCTCCCACTCAATTCTTTCGAGAGAAACTCCTTCTCTAGAAAGGACCCGTTCTTGGCAACGAAGATCTTGCCTTCGGATCTGAGGTAGAAGGTATACCCAATAGTTTCCTTAGGGTATCCTATGAAGACGCATTTTTCCGATTTGGGTTCGAGCTTTTCAGGTTGAAGTTTCTTGACATAAGCATCGCATCCCCAAACTTTTAGAAACGACAGCTTAGGTTTCTTCCCAAACCATAATTCATACGGTGTCGTCTCAACGGATTTCGATGGAGCCCTATTTAAAGTGAATGCGGCAGTCTCTAAAGCATAACCCCAAAATGAGAGCGGTAAATCGGTAAGAGACATCATAGATCGCACCATATCCAATAGAGTGCGATTACGATGTTCGGACACACCATTTCTCTAAGGTGTTCCAGGCGGCGTGAGTTGTGAAACTATTCCACATTTCCTTAAGTGTGCACCAAACTCGTGACTTAAATATTCTCCACCACGATCTGATCGTAGGAATTTTATTCTCCTGTCACGTTGATTCTCAACTTCACTCTGAAATTCCTTGAACTTTTCAAAGGTTTCAGACTTGTGTTTCATCAGGTAGACATACCCATATCTACTTAAATCATCAGTGAGAGTGAGAACATAACGATATCCTCCGCGAGCCTCAACACTCATTGGACCACACACATCGGTATGTATGATTTCCAATAAGTTGGTTGCTCACTCCATTGTTCCGGAGAACGAAGTCTTGGTCATCTTACCCATGAGGCATGGTTCGCACATGTCAAATGATTCGTAATCAAGAGACTCCAAAAGTCCATCTGCATGGAGCTTCTTCATGCGCTTGACACCAATGTGACCAAGGCGGCAGTGCCACAAGTATGTGGGACTATCGTTATCAACTTTCCATCTTTTGGTATTCACATTATGAACATGTGTAACATCACGTTCGAGATTCATCAAAAATAAACCATTGACCAGCGGGGCATGACCATAAAACATATCTCTCAAATAAATAGAACAACCATTATTCTCAGATTTAAATGAGTAGCCATCTCGAATTAAACGAGATCCAGATACAATGTTCATGCTCAAAGCTGGCACTAAATAACAATTATTGAGGTTTAAAACTAATCCCGTGGGTAGATGCAGAGGTAGTGTGCCAACGGCGATCACATCGACCTTGGAACCATTCCCGACGCGCATCGTCACCTCGTCCTTTGCCAGTCTCCGTTTATTCCGTAGTTCCTGCTTTGAGTTACAAATATGAGCAACCGCACCGGTATCAAATACCCAGGAGCTACTACGAGTACTGGTAAGGTACACATCAATTACTTGTATATCACATATACCTTGGGTGTTGCCGGCCTTCTTCTTGTCTGCTAAATATTTGGGGCAGTTCCGCTTCCAGTGACCACTTCCCTTGCAATAAAAGCACTCAGTCCCGGGCTTGGGTCCATTCTTTGACTTCTTCCCAGTAACTGGTTTACCGGGCGCGGCAACTCCCTTGCCGTCCTTCTTGAAGTTCTTCTTACCCTTGCCCTTCTTGAACTTGGTGGTTTTATTCACCATCAACACTTGATGTTCTTTTCTGATCTCCCCTTCCGCTGATTTCAGCATTGAATATACCTCGGGAATGGTCTTTTCCATCCCCTGCATATTGTAGTTCATCACAAAGCTCTTGTAGCTTGGTGGAAGCGACTGGAGGATTCTGTCAATGACCGCGTCATCCGGGAGATTAACTCCCAGCTGAGACAAGCGGTTGTGCAACCCAGACATTCTGAGTATGTGCTCACTAACAGAACTGTTCTCCTCCATTTTACAGCTGAAGAACTTATCGGAGACTTCATATCTCTCGACCCGGGCATGAGCTTGAAAAACCAGTTTCAGCTCCTCGAACATCTCATATGCTCCATGTTTCTCAAAACGCTTTTGGAGACCCGGTTCTAAGCTGTAAAGCATGCCGCACTGAACGAGGGAGTAATCATCAGCACGCTGCTGCCAAGCGTTCATAATGTCTTGGTTCTTAGGGATTGGTGCTTCACCTAGCGGTGCTTCTAAGACATAATCTTTCTTGGCTACTATGAGGATGAGCCTCAGGTTCCGGACCCAGTCCGTATAGTTGCTGCCATCATCTTTCAGCTTGGTTTTCTCTAGGAACGCGTTGAAATTGAGGACAACGTTGGCCATTTGATCTACAATACATAGTGTAAAGATTTTAGACTAAGTTCATGATAATTAAGTTCATTTAATCAAATTATTTAATGAACTCCCACTCAGATAGACATCCCTCTAGTCATCTAATTGAAACATGATCCGAATTCAACTAGGCCGTGTCCGATCATCACGTGAGACGGACTAGTCAAGGTCGGTGAACATCTCCATGTTGATCGTATCTTCTATACGACTCATGCTCGACCTTTCGGTCCTCCGTGTTCCGAGGCCATGTCTGTACATGCTAGGCTCGTCAAGTCGACCTAAGTGTATTGCGTGTGTTCCGAGGCCATGTCTGTACATGCTAGGCTCGTCAACACCCGTTGTATTCGAACGTTAGAATCTATCACACCCGATCATCACGTGGTGCTTCGAAACAACGAACCTTCGCAACGGTGCATAGTTAGGGTGAACACTTTCTTGAAATTATAATAAGGGATCATCTTACTTACTACCGTCGTTCTAAGCAAATAAGATGCAAAAACATGATAAACATCACATGCAATCAAATAGTGACATGATATGGCCAATATCATCATGCTCATTTGATCTCCATCTTCGGGGCACCATGATCATCTTCGTCACCGGCATGACACCATGATCTCCATCATCATGATCTCCATCATTGTGTCTTCATGAAGTCGTCACGCCAACGATTACTTCTACTTGTATGGCTAACGCGTTTAGCAACAAAGTAAAGTAAATTACATGGCGTTATTCAATGACACGCAGGTCATGCAAAATAATAAAGACAACTCCTATGGCTCCTGCCGGTTGTCATACTCATCGACATGCAAGTCGTGATTCCTATTACAAGAATATGATCAATCTCATACATCACATATATCATTCATCACATCTTCTGGCCATATCACATCACATAGCACTTGCTGCAAAAACAAGTTAGACGTCCTCTAATTGTTGTTGCAAGTTTTTACGTGGTTTGTAGGTTTCTAGCAAGAACGTTTTCTTACCTACGTATGACCACAACGTGATTTGCCAATTTCTATTTACCCTTCATAAGGACCCTTTTCATCGAATCCGTTCCGACTAAAGTAGGAGAGACAGACACCCGCTAGCCACCTTATGCAACTAGTGCATGTCAGTTGGTGGAACCTGTCTCACGTAAGCGTACGTGTAAGGTCGGTCCGGGCCGCTTCATCCTACAATGCCGTCAAAACAAGAAACGACTAGTAGCGGCAAGAAGAATTGGCAAACTCAACGCCCACAACTGCTTTGTGTTCTACTCGTGCATAGTAACTACGCATAGGCCTGGCTCATGATGCCACTGTTGGGAATCGTAGCATAATTTAAAATTTTTCTACGCTCACCAAGATGCATCTATGGAGTCTACTAGCAATGAGGGGAAAGGAGTGCATCTACATACCCTTGTAGATCGCGAGCGGAAGCGTTCCAATGAACGTGGATGACGGAGTCGTACTCGCCGTGATCCAAATCACCGATGACCGAGTGCCGAACGGACGGCACCTCCGCGTTCAACACACGTATGGTGCAGCGACGTCTCCTCCTTCTTGATCTAGCAAGGGGGGAGGAGAGGTTGATGGAGATCCAGCAGCACGACGGCGTGGTGGTGGATGTAGCGGGTCTCGGGAGGGCTTTGCCAAGCTTCTGCGAGAAAGAGAGAGGTGTTGCAGGGAGGAGGGCGGCGCCCAAGGCTGTTGTATGCTGCCCTCCCTCCCCCCCTTTATATAGGCCCCCTGGGGGGGCGCCGGCCCCAAGAGATGAGATCTCAAGGGGGGCGGCGGCCACAAGGGGGGAAGGGGTTGCCTTGCCCCCCAAGGCAAGGGGGAACTCCCCCCTAGGGTTCCCAACCCTAGGCGCAGGGGGGAGGCCCAAGGGGGGCGCCCCAGCCCACTAAGGGCTGGTTCCCTTCCACTTTCAGCCAACCGGGCCCTCCGGGATAGGTGGCCCCACCCGGTGGACCCCCGGGACCCTTCCGGTGGTCCCGGTACAATACCGGTAACCCCCGAAACTTTCCCGGTGGCCGAAACTGGACTTCCTATATATAATTCTTCACCTCCGGACCATTCCGGAACCTCTCGTGACATCCGGGATCTCATCTGGGACTCCGAACAACTTTCGGGTTTCCGCATACATATATCTCTACAACCCTAGCGTCACCGGACCTTAAGTGTGTAGACCCTACGGGTTCGGGAGACATGCAGACATGACCGAGACGCCTCTCCGGTCAATAACCAACAGCGGGATCTGGATACCCATGTTGGCTCCCACATGTTCCACGATGATCTCATCGGATGAACCACGGTGTCGAGGATTCAATCAATCCCGTATACAATTCCCTTTGTCAATCGGTATGTTACTTGCCCGAGATTCGATCGTCGGTATCCCAATACCTTGTTCAATCTCGTTACCGACAAGTCTCTTTACTCGTACCGCAATGCATGATCCCGTGACTAACGCCTTAGTCACATTGAGCTCATTATGATGATGCATTACCGAGTGGGCCCAGAGATACCTCTCCGTCACACGGAGTGACAAATCCCAGTCTCGATCCGTGCCAACCCAACAGACACTTTCGGAGATACCCGTAGTGCACCTTTATAGTCACCCAGTTACGTTGTGACGTTTGGCACACCCAAAGCACTCCTACGGTATCCGGGAGTTGCACGATCTCATGGTCTAAGGAAAAGATACTTGACATTGGAAAAGCTCTAGCAAACGAAACTACACGATCTTTTATGCTATGCTTAGGATTGGGTCTTGTCCATCACATCATTCTCCTAATGATGTGATCCCGTTATCAATGACATCCAATGTCCATAGCCAGGAAACCATGACTATCTGTTGATCAACGAGCTAGTCAACTAGAGGCTTACTAGGCACACTTTGTGGTCTATGTATTCACACATGTATTACGATTTCCGGACAATACAATTATAGCATGAATAATAGACAATTATCATAAACAAAGAAATATAATAATAACCATTTATTATTGCCTCTAGGGCATATTTCCAACAGTTGATGAGGTAGTACCTATTGCCCTGTTTACAATCAAACCCTTGGGAGTTACTTCTACGTTGCTATTATATTGTCATGCTATGCTCGTAGACGTGGATTGGGTTTGAGAGATATTCATGACAGATGTGAGATTGTTAATAATGGTTTACTTAAGGTGGCAACTAAAACTCACATCTGGGTGGATTGAGGCACCTGGAGAACCCAGTGTTGTCTGTTTGTATAAGGACCGCCACCCAGGCTCAAAGGGATCATAAGATTATTCATGGTAGAAACTTCCGTGTGCAGCCACAAGCTATTATGGGCTCTAGCATAGTTGAGTAGGTTACATGATCTCTTGAAGAGGTGGGCTAGCAGATGTAGGGGAAAGTAGGTGTACCGGTCCACCCGGAGTAAAGAGTGATTGTTCTTGAAAGACTGTGTCTCGGTCATCCGTTTCTCAAACGTCATGCAGTGCGAGAATCAAGCGGAGGCGATCGAGTCTTGTGGGGAAAAGTGCGCAAACCTCTGCAGAGTGTACAAACTAATCATGATTAGCCGTGTCCCCGGTTATGGACATCTTGAGTATCTAGTTCTTGGATTATCCCGTTGATCACATCATGTTACTTAATTTAAATTTGATTTGGTTTTAATCACGTTCTTAATTGGGATTGAGATGCTGTCAACCATCTCAATGTTTCACAACCACCATGATAGTTAAATAAAATTTATTCCTTTGAAGTAGGGAAAAATTGGCTTTTCGCAAAAACGTTATAACCATAGAGCTTTTCCACCAGCCATATATGCATGTAGTGATAGCCTTTGTTCATCATTTCTCTATGGTGTGAATTTGCCAGCATATTCCATGTGCTGACCCGTTTTCGGGCTGCAACGTTTCTTGTTGCAGGATTCTTACGACGAGTAAGTGATACGTTAGGGTTACGATTTCTACACTCAACTTTGCCGTTGGTGTTGATGGGAATCCACAACCTTGTTACTTCCGCTATTTGGATTGAGGTAATAGTATTTACGTTACTTTATACATGTGATTTACCTCTGTTATAAATTCTCGAGTACTGTGTGTGTCAGCATACCGATCCAGGGATGACACTTAAGCACATAGACTTGATCCATTTGGGTCGGGTCACTACAAGATGGTATCAGAGCACATGTTGACTGTAGGACGTGACCCTAGAAACTGGCAAGCCCATAGGAAGGATTTTCTCTAAAATTTTGTTTTTTAAAAGGATCTTTTACCTCTCTTCTTTTCTGAGCTTATTCAAATATTCTCTTTTAGTGAGACCATACCCCTTTCCCCTTTTGACCACACGAAGATTCGACTGATGAGACCACTCCAAGAAGTACAGGATATCGGACAACTAAGACCATTCGGAATGAAGAGGATTTTACCGTGCATTATGATAATGGAAACTACAACGGTTGAAGATTCCGGAGACTGGGAGAATTTGAAGGCTTTGAAGAATTGCCAGATGTGTATGACCTAGGAAGGTTACCCTTATGGAACTTGGCAGACTATGGAAGCTGTCAATACTCGAGAGCAAGGTGTATCGGAGAAAGACCGAAACATGGAGAATTAGAAACTCAAAGTTTTGTCAAGGAAACCCTAAGGCAGGAGATATCAACTATGGAATGATAGCTCATGGTAATGACAAGAGTAGAAACACGGATACCCATGAGGTTATCGCCCACTTATCATATTGTCCCCGTGTTGAGTTAAGTATGCATATGCATGGAAGGATTGGATGGTAGAAGGCTGATGGAGCACCTATCAGCAAGATGAAGTTTTAACTTTAGACCGGTGTATCACCAGCGTACATCAAGAAGTTAAGATGGACCTGCAGGAAATAGTATTTGATAAGGAAGCGTTTCGTGAAGAACTCAGGACGCGGAAGCTGAAAGTAGCCAAGCTAGAGGAGCAAAACCTTGAGACATCAAAGATTCCTCAGGAACTGAAGGACAGTAGGATCATGGTTCATGTCAAGGATGTTGAGACCCAGAAGTTGGAGCGCAACTCCAGAAATATTAAAGGACGTCACGAGAGACCTCGCGTCAACAGAGATGATCTGGCAAAAGAACTTGAGAAGGACAAGCATGATTGGAAGAAGCCATCGGAGACATTAACAAGACTTGAAGAGTTTGGCGACTTTGAAGATTTGTTGACCTTTAGAAGACCAAACCCTGTTATACCTACGTTAGATGCGACGTTTGTGAGCTGTCATTTGTTTGTTGTTTTTTCCCGACAGCCATAATAAAAATCTGTCTTTTCAAAACTATTGTTTGCATTGTGTGTATCCCTCTCTATCTCTCTTATCTCACCCCAAACCCTTGGACCCAATAGAGGATGAATGGAGATGAGCTTGTATTTTCTGGACCGATGAGTCAATTGGAGACGGACCGATGGATTCAGAACATGGAGGATCACATGAAGAATAACCCTATAGTCGGAAAGGATATGACCCGGCATGCTCTTCAATGTTTTGAAAGAGGTGCTGCTACTTGGTGGAGGATGTACCAAACCATCAATGGATGGCAAGGAGTAACCACTTGGAAAGAATTTAAGTGGACTCTACAAAGATCTCGTCTTGTGTCCCAGAAATTGAAGCCTTATGGAAAGGATATGAAGAAACCTTGTGCATACAAGCCTTGTGGAGAAATAGGCCACAACCATAAGGAACACAAGGATGAATGCCCTAATTGTGAAGGAAGTCACCCAGCTGAAGGATGCCCAACTAGGCAGATCACTTGTTTCTTGTGTGAAGGGACTACCCACTACCCTGCTCAGTGTCACATCTACCCCATGGTACAAAGGACTATCCAGCAGAAGAAAGAAACAATGAAAAGAGCCCTCATGGAAAGTTTAGAGCAATATGTGATGAAGGAAGAGGTGGAGAACACACCCAAAGAAGAACCAATTAAACCCTGCACCAAGTCATGCTATTCATGTGGAGAAGAAGGACACATCTCCCAAAATTGTCTGAATGGGGATTTAGTAGAATTCCCGACAGAGGAAGTATAGTATGACCCACAGGAAATAGAAGCCCTGATTGGAACGGAAAAGTCCAGGAAGAGAAGTAGATTGGATCCCAGGAACAACCCAATTTCTACACACAAAAAAGACCTGAGTCATATCACATGTTACAGGTGCAAAAAATTCAGGACACTACGACAATGATTGCCCAAAAGGGAAGATGAGGACCCCGGGAGGCTATATAATCACAAGGAAACCCCGAGATATGTCAGAAGTAATATGTTTCCGTTGTGATGAAGCAGGGCACTTTGCCAGAGAATGCCCCAAGGAGACGGAGACTTGTGACAAATAGTTGAGTGCAACGAGAAATATAGTAGTAGTAGTGTGGAAATTTCTTTTATTAAGTGAGGTGTCGGATTGAGGCATGTAATGGAATGCAGGAGATTGTAATAATTTGAGAATCAATAAAGTTAGCATCATTGGTATTGATTTGGATTCTATGAGTTGTTACTCTATGAAGAAAGATTTTGACCATTTTCGAGGATATGAGAAATATGGTCTATGGAAGATTGTGCATTTTAAAGGTGGTAGTACCCTGTGAGGAAACTTGACCCTTGGAAAAAGGTAATGATATTCCACGAAGTGGATTTCGAACAAAATAAGTATGAGTTTTATCTTGATATGTTGGATACCCCAAGAATATGAGGGTATGGAGTATTATTGGATGTAAAGGAGGTAGTCTATGAAATTGGAGACGGAGCATGTCTTCGTGTGTTCCCTCTGCGAGGAGTTAAACTATTGGAGTTAAGGGAAAGTTAGCCCCGAGATTTGTAGGACCATACCGAGTTTTGGAGCGTATGGGAGAAGTGGCCAACAAGCTGGAGTCACTCGAAGGACTGTCATGAGTTCATGATGTGTTTCACCTTTCCCAGTTGAAGAAGTGCCATGCAGAGATGGCCAATATTCCCCCGTAAGGACGCTTGGCCCTGGAAAGGATAATGATGTTCCACGAAGTGGAGTATGGACTTCATAAGTATAAGTTTCTTTTCCCGGTATGTGGGATATCCCCCGAGGATGAAGAGATGAATTACTATTGGATATAAAGGAGGTATGATGTTGGAAATATGGATCAATGGAATTCGATGATGAGTCTGAATAATCATGTCCTAGTGGTGCCAATAGAAGGAAGGAAGACAGTACAATTGGATGGATTTAAGAATACCAGGAAGTTGGATGTTGGATTAATGATCAGTTGCTCGATGATAAGTTCAAGAACTACAAGTGATGAGGTGGGCCCATAACCCACAGGCCCCAGGACCTGCCAAGAAGCAAGTACACTCTTGTTGAATGAAAACCCTGGAAGAAGTTACGATTTTATCGACAGACGATTTTATAGGAGTAACGCAAAAACCTGAGAGTTGTGAAGGAACGATAGATGTTTGTTTGGCTTGCAGAATCCATGGATTAAATATCCGAAATTGGTTCATCGACAAGAGAAATTCTGCAATGCTTGCGAGGATGACCGAGTGTTAGAATGCGAGATTCGCTAAACCACATACAAGGTAATGATTTGGGTGCGGGATGGATTGATCACCATACCGACTTACTCTTATTGTTCGCTTTGCTATACGGGATGGTCAATCTGAGTGACTTACCTATAGTAGAGTGACGACGATTTAAACCTTGTTTAAACCTTAGAATGGTATAGGTATTGTCCCTTGTACACGGCAGTTTTTGCCAACCGTAGGTTATACGGTGAGGTTCAACCCAGACCCATTTCCTGCAGGAGAAACCGTAAATTGCTGACCACCAGGAGATGTCGATAGTTGTTTAGTATTGGCGCCTGACCCGTCAGCTAAGAAGACCCAGTCATGGAATAACCTTACCAAGATGGAATGAACACAAGAATTGAGGAAAAGGTTATGCCACCACCGGAAGAGCCCAGAGAAGGAATTATACTGAAGATCTGAGAAGACCGACACTGTCAAGAATAATGGATGGAGTATATGAGTTTTGATGGAACCGTAACGATGTTTCTAAGGGTGGTAGCACCCCAGACCCCCGGAGATGATCGATGGATTCTGAGAAGACCCCAAACCTAACCTATTTTCTTGCTAGCCTCTCCGAATCTCGAGGACGAGATTCATTTTAAGGGTGGTAGGTTTGTAACATCCCAAAATTCTAAATTTTGGAATGTTATAATAACAGATAGATTGGATTGATTGTTTGATTGATTGACTGAAAGTGAGTGAATTCGAAATCTTTTGAAAGTTAAATGAGAGGGAATAAAAGGACTTTCCCAAACTTTCATTTTGCTTTTATGATCTTCGTAGATTCAAATTCTTTTCACCACAAAACCCTGGAGAGAAGATGACATGACTTCTTCCATTAATTTAAATGACAAGGGGTGTTGAAAATATTTGAATTTCATTTGAAAATATTTCCCATTTCAGAAACTTTATGCAACTCAATGATTTTCACGAGAGAAGATAAAATGACTTCTTAAAAAAATGAAATATGAGTTGGGAGTTTCAAAGGTCAAATTCAAAGTCCTTTTGGAAATCATTTTAGTTTGGAGTTATTTGAGTCTTATTCAAATTATTTTTCTCCAAAATAAAAATATATAGAAAATAGGGTAACATGATTCCCTACATCAGAAAATTGGAGAAAAATAAATTTAAAATCATTTTGGTATTTTTAAAATGATTTTTATTGGATTTTATTAAGGCAGTAGCACTGTTTGATTTATTAAAATTTGTGTGGACTCTATTTGACTTTACAAAAATGTTCATGCTGTAGGAAATCTTTTTCTGCAAATTTTGATATATAATATGCCTATATAAAGCTTTATTTTTATTTTCTTTATTTAGTTTTTCCTTACCTGTCTCTATTTATAAAAAAACTACATGCGCGTACTCTGTGACTATATGTCGCCCTCATGCGCAGTATAGTAGCTTTTGGCGCCCCATTGTTTTTTTCCTGTTAAATAGGCCAGGCCCAGCCGGCCATATTCCTCCCCATATTTCTTTTCTATAGTTTTTTTCTTTCTTTTCTTTCTTTTCCATTGCTTAAAAAGAAAAAAAAAACTGCCGCGCGGCCGGCCGAACCGCTAAGGCCTTTAGGCCCATGCGAGGCGCTTCCCTTTTTGTCTTTTCGTCTACGTTTAGTCCCACATTGCCTAGCCTTTAACCCCTAAACCTCTTTTTCACCTATAAATATAAACCCATAGAGCCTCCAAAAATTATCCATTACGGGTTAAATCAATATTTTGGTTTGACTAGCTAAAAATATATTTCTCCTCTTCGGCGGGACTTTTGGAAGTTGTCTCCACACTCCGAAGTCGTCTTTTCTATACCTTATAAAGGTATATTTATTCGTTCTCTGTATTTATACGTTAGATCTAGAATTCTTTTATCCGTAGCTATTTATTTTCTTCTGCAAAACAGCTTGGCCCTGATTTTTCAAATAGCCATAACTTTTTACTCGTTCATCCAAATTAGATGAAACCAGCGCCTATCGCTTCGTCTTATTTTCACCTATCCAGTTAACCTGTCACGTCAACTTTTTGAAATTTTCAAATTTCGAAATTTGTTCAAATTCATATTCAAACTTCTTTTGTTCATAACTTATGTTCCGTAACTCCGTTTGAGTTGATTCTTTTTGCAAAGCGAAGCTCTTGACCTAAACTTTCTGATAAGGCCAAATTCACATAATTTTGGTACTGTTAGAAATTGTTTTATGTTGCAAGAGTTATTTGCTTGGTTTTGATGTTTTCCGAAGTGTCTTCTTCGTTCTTCTCGATCTTTTGAGTGATTGCTTATGTGTGGTTACTATTGCTTGCTTACGATAGATTGACCGGAGTGTGACGAGTAGATCTATCAAGAGTTTTGAGTGTGAATCATCTTCATCAACATTGCAGGCAAGTTCACACTTTGATCATACCCCTTTCATACCCAGTTTTTTATGCATTAGATTCAACCCTCAAACAATTGCATGATTAGGATCTGATTAACATGTGGGTATTGGGAAGTAGTTGATGAGGTAGTACCTATTGCCTTGTTTACAATCAAACCCTTGGGAGTTACTTCTACGTTGCTATTATATTGTCATGCTATGCTCGTAGACGTGGATTGGGTTTGAGAGATATTCATGACAGATGTGAGATTGTTAATAATGGTTTACTTAAGGTGGCAACTAAAACTCACATCTGGGTGGATTGAGGCACCTGGAGAACCCAGTGTTGTCTGTTTGTATAAGGACCGCCACCCAGGCTCAAAGGGATCATAAGATTATTCATGCTAGAAACTTCCGTGTGCAGCCACAAGCTATTATGGGCTCTAGCATAGTTGAGTAGGTTACATGATCTCTTGAAGAGGTGGGCTAGAAGATGTAGGGGAAAGTAGGTGTACCGGTCCACCCGGAGTAAAGAGTGATTGTTCCTGAAAGACTGTGTCTCGGTCATCCGTTTCTCAAACATCATGCAGTGCGAGAATCAAGCGGAGGCGGTCGAGTCTTGTGGGGAAAAGTGCGCAAACCTCTGCAGAGTGTACAAACTAATCATGATTAGCCGTGTCCCCGGTTATGGACATCTTGAGTATCTAGTTCTTGGATTATCCCGTTGATCACATCATGTTACTTAATTTAAATTTGATTTGGGTTTAATCACGTTCTTAATTGGGATTGAGATGCTGTCAACCATCTCAATGTTTCACAACCACCATGATAGTTAAATAAAATTTATTCCTTTAAAGTAGGGAAAAATTGGCTTTTCGCAAAAAAGTTATAACCATAGAGCTTTTCCACCAGCCATATATGCATGTAGTGATAGCCTTTGTTCATCATTTCTCTATGGTGTGAATTTGCCAGCATATTCCATGTGCTGACCGGTTTTCGGGCTGCAACGTTTCTTGTTGCAGGATTCTTACGACGAGTAAGTGATACGTTACGGTTACGATTTCTACACTCAACTTTGCCGTTGGTGTTGATGGGAATCCACAACCTTGTTACTTCCGCTATTTGGATTGAGGTAATAGTATTTACGTTACTTTATACATATGATTTACCTCTGTTATAAATCCTCGAGCACTGTGTGTGTCAGCATACCGATCCAGGGATGACACTTAAGCACAAAGACTTGATCCATTTGGGTCGGGTCGTTACAAAATCGAATGCAACTACACAAGAACCAGTTTCTAACTGTCGTTCGGAATCAGTTTTGCGCAGTGTTAACTGAAACATGGATATCTGACTCATACGGAGTCCGTTTTTGGATCCACAAGTAGTCAAAACGTTTGTGAAGACCAGATGCTTCAAAGGATTATTTCATAGGGAACTTTTGGAGAACTTTCCTTAAGGAGTTCGTTCAGAAACATTTATAGAAACTTTCTTAATGAGCACTCGACAAACGCATTTCGAGAACATACACAAAGTCCCAGCTATGGACCTAGTGCATCATCATAACTGAGGTCTCTTGCATTTCCCTACAACTAATAGGATCTCATATGGAGATGTTTAGTGAAGTAGAATGGAAAAAATCCAATGCAACTACATAAGAACCGGTCTCTAATTGTCGTCCGAAATCAGTTTTGCGCAGTGTTAATTCAAACGTGGATATCTGACTCATACGTAGTCCGTTCTGGCTCCACAAGTAGTCAAAACGTTTGTGATGACCAGATGCTTCAAAGGATTATTTCATAGGGAACTTTTGGAGAACTTTTCTTACGGAGTTCGTTCAGAAACTTCTATAGAAACTTTCCTAATGAGCACTCGACAAACGCATTTCGAGAACATACGCAAAGTCCCAAGTATAGACCTAGTGCATGATCATCACCGAGGTCTCTTGCATTTACCTAAAAGTAATTGGATCTCATATGGAGATGTTTAGTGAAGTAGAATGGAAAAAATTGAATGCAACTACACAAGAACTAGTCTGTAACTATCGTTCGGAATCAGTTTTGCGCAGTGTTAACTGAAAGATTGATATCTGACTCATGTGGAGTCCGTTTTGGCTCCACAAGTGGTCAAAACGTTTGTGACGACCAGATGCTTCAAAGGATTCTTTGATAGGGAACTTTTGGAGAACTTTTCTTAAGGAGTTCGTTCAGAAACTTATATAGAAACTTTCTTAATGAGCACTCGACAAACACATTTCGAGAACATACGCAAAGTCCCAAGTATGGACCTAGTGCATCAACATAACTGAGGTCTCTTGCATTTACCTAAAAATAATTGGATCTCAAATGGATATGTTTAGTGAAGTATAATGGAAAAAATCGAATGCAACTACACAAGAACTAATTTGTAACTGTCATTCGGAATCAGTTTTGCGTAGTGTTAACTGAAACATGGATATCTGACTCATACGGAGTCCGTTTTGGCTCCACAAGTGGTCAAAACGTTTGTGATGACCAGATGCTTCAAAGGATTCTTTCATAGGGAACTTTTGGATAACTTTTCTTAAGGAGTTCGTTAAGAAACTTGTATAGAAACTTTCTTAATGAGCACTCGACAAACGCATTTCGAGAACATACACAAAGTCCCAGCTATGGACCTAGTGCATCATCATAACTGAGGTATCTTGAATTTCCCTACAAGTAATTGGATCTCATATGGAGATGTTTAGTGAAGTAGAATGGAAAAAATCCAATACAACTACACAAGAACTGGTCTCTAACTGTCGTTCGGAATCAGTTTTGCGCAGTGTTAATTCAAACATGGATATCTAACTCATACATAGTCTGTTTTGGCTCCACAAGTAGTCAAAACGTTTGTGACGACCAGATGCTTCAAAGGATTCTTTCATAGGGAACTTTCGGAGAACTTTTCTTAAGGAGTTCGTTCAGAAACTTTTATAGAAACTTTCTTAATGAGCACTCGACAAACGCATTTCGAGAACATACGAAAAGTCCCAAGTATGGACCTAGTGCATCATCATCACCGAGGTCTCTTGCATTTACCTAAAAGTAATTGGATCTCATATGGAGATGTTTAGTGAAGTAGAATGGAAAAAATCGAATGTAACTACACAAGAACCTGTCTGTAACTGTCGTTCGGAATCAGTTTTGCGCAGTGTTAACCGAAACATTGATATTGACTCATATGGAGTCCGTTTTGGCTCCACAAGTGGTCAAAACATTTGTGACGACCAGATGCTTCAAAGGATTCTTTCATAGGGAACTTTTGGAGAACTTTTCTTAAGGAGTTCTTTCAGAAACTTGTATAGAAACTTTCTTAATGAGCACTCAATAAACACATTTCGAGAACATACGCAAAGTCCCAAGTATGGACCTAGTGCATCATCATCACCGAGGTCTCTTGCATTTACCTAAAAGTAATTGGATCTCATATGGAGATGTTTAGTGAAGTAGAATGGAAAAAATCGAATGCAACTACACAAGAACCAGTCTGTAACTGTCGTTCGGAATCAGTTTTGCGCAGTGTTAACTGAAACATTGATATCTGACTCATATGGAGTCCGTTTTGGCTCCACAAGTGGTCAAAATGTTTGTGACGACTAGATGCTTCAAAGTATTCTTTCATAGGAAACTTTTGGAGAACTTTTCTTAAGGAGTTCGTTCAGAAACTTGTATAGAAACTTTCTTAATGAGCACTCGACAAACGCATTTTAAGAACATACACAAAGTCTGAGCTATGGACCTAGTGCATCATCATAACTGAGGTCTCTTGCATTTCCCTACAAGTAATTGGATCTCATATGGAGATGTTTAGTGAAGTAGAATGGAAAAAATCGAATGCAACTACACAAGAACCAGTTTCTAACTGTCGTTCGGAATCAGTTTTGCGCAGTGTTAACTGAAACATGGATATCTGACTCATACGGAGTCCGTTTTGGATCCACAAGTAGTCAAAACGTTTGTGAAGACCAGATGCTTCAAAGGATTCTTTCATAGGGAACATTTGGAGAACTTTTCTGAAGGAGTTCGTTCAGAAACATTTATAGAAACTTTCTTAATGAGCACTCGACAAACGCATTTCGAGAACATACACAAAGTCCCAGCTATGGACCTAGTGCATCATCATAACTAAGGTCTCTTGCATTTCCCTACAAGTAATTGGATCTCATATGGAGATGTTTAGTGAAGTATAATGAAAAAAATCGAAAGCAACTACACAAGAACCAGTCTGTAACTGTCGTTCGGAATCAGTTTTGCGCAGTGTTAACTGAAACATTGATATCTGACTCATATGGAGTTCATTTTGGGTCCACAAGTGGTCAAAATGTTTGTGACGACCAAATGCTTCAAAGGATTCTTTCATAGGGTACTTCTGGAGAACTTTTATTAAGGAGTTCATCCAGAAACTTGTATAGAAACTTTCTTAATGAGCACTCGACAAACGCATTTCGAGAACATACACAAAGTCCCTACTATGGACCTAGTGCATCATCATAACTGAGGTATCTTGCATTTCCCTACAAGTAATTGGATCTCATATGGAGATGTTTAGTGAAGTAGAATGGAAAAAATCCAATGCAACTACACAAGAACCGGTCTCTAACTGTCGTCCGGAATCTGTTTTGCGCAGTGTTAATTCAAACATGGATATCTAACTCATACGTAGTCTGTTTTGGCTCCACAAGGAGTCAAAACATTTGGGACGACCAGATGCTTCACAGGATTCTTTCATAGGGAACTTTTGGAGAAGTTTTCATACGGAGTTCGTTCAGAAACTTCTATAGAAACTTTCTTAATGAGAACTCGACAAACGCATTTCGAGAACATACGAAAAGTCCCAAGTATGGACCTAGTGCATCATCGTCACCGAGGTCTCTTGCATTTACCTAAAAGTAATTGGATCTCATATGGAGATGTTTAGTGAAGTAGAATGGAAAAAATCGAATGTAACTACACAAGAACCAGTCTGTAACTGTCGTTCGGAATCAGTTTTGCGCAGTGTTAACTGAAACATTGATATCTGACTCATATGGAGTCCGTTTGAGCTCCACAAGTGGTCAAAACGTTTGTGATGACCAGATGCTTCAAGGATTCTTTCATAGGGAACTTTTGGAGAACTTTTCTAAAGGAGTTCTTTCAGAAACTTGTATAGAAACTTTCTTAATGAGCACTCGACAAACACATTTCGAGAACATACGTAAAGTTCCAAGTATGGACCTAGTGCATCATCATCACCGAGGTCTCTTGCATTTACCTAAAAGTAATTGGATCTCATATGGAGATGTTTAGTGAAGTAGAATGGAAAAAATCGAATGCAACTACACAAGAACCAGTCTGTAACTGTCGTTCGGAATCAGTTTTGCGCAGTGTTAACAGAAACATTGATATCTGACTCATATGGAGTCCGTTTTGGCTCCACAAGTGGTCAAAATGTTTGTGATGACCAGATGCTTCAAAGGATTCTTTCATAGGGAACTTTTGGAGAACTTTTCTTAAGGAGTTCGTTCGGAAACTTCTATAGAAACTTTCTTAATGAGCACTCGACAAACGCATTTCGAGAACATACCCAAAGTCCGAGCTATGGAACTAGTGCATCATCATAACTGAGGTCTTTTGCATTTCCCTACAAGTAATTGGATCTCATATGGAGATGTTTAGTGAAGTAGAATGGAAACAATCGAATGCAACTACACAAGAACTAGTTTCTAACTGTCGTTCGGAATCAGTTTTGCGCAGTGTTAACTAAAACATGGATCTCTGACTCATACGGAGTCCGTTTAGGATCCACAAGTAGTCAAACGTTTGTGACGACCAGATGCTTCAAAGGATTCTTTCATAGGGAACTTTTGGAGAACTTTTCTTAAGGAGTTCGTCCAGAAACTTGTATAGAAACTTTCTTAATGAGCACTCGACAAACGCATTTCGAGAACATACACAAAGTCCTTGCTATGGACCTACCGCATCATCATAACTGAGGTATCTTGCATTTCCCTACAAGTAATTGGATCTCATATGGAGATGTTTAGTGAAGTAGAATGGAAAAAATCCAATGCAACTACACAAGAACCGGTCTCTAACTGTCGTCCGGAATCAGTTTTGCGCGGTGTTAATTCAAACATGGATATCTAACTCATACGTAGTCTGTTTTGGCTCCACAAGTAGTCAAAACGTTTGTGACGACCAGATGTTTCAAAGGATTCTTTCATAGGGAACTTTTGGAGAACTTTTCTTAAGGAGTTCGTTCGGAAACTTCTATAGAAACTTTCTTAATGAGCACTCGACAAACGCATTTCGAGAACATACGAAAAGTCCCAAGTATGGACCTAGTGCATCATCATCACCGAGGTCTCTTGCATTTACCGAAAAGTAATTGGATCTCATATGGAGATGTTTAGTGAAGTAGAATGGAAAAAATCGAATGTACCTACACAAGAACCAGTCTGTAACTGTCGTTCGGAATCTGTTTTGCGCAGTCTTAACTGAAACATTGATATCTGACTCATATGGAGTCCGTTTTGGCTCCACAAGTGGTCAAAACGTTTGTGATGACCAGATGCTTCAAAGGATTCTTTCATAGGGAACTTTTGGAGAACTTTTCTTAAGGAGTTCGTTCAGAAACTTGTATAGAAACTTTCTTAATAAGCACTCGACAAACACATTTCGAGAACATACGCAAAGTCCCATGTATGGACCTAGTGCATCGTCATCACCGAGGTCTCTTGCATTTACCTAAAAGTAATTGGATCTCATATGGATATTTTTAGTGAAGTAGAATGGAAAAAATCGAATGCAACTACACAAGAACCAGTCTGTAACTGTCGTTCGGAATCAGTTTTGCGCAGTGTTAACTGAAACATTGATATCTAACTCGTATGGAGTCCGTTTTAGCTCCACAAGTGGTCAAAATGTTTGTGACGACTAGATGCTTCAAAGGATTCTTTCATAGGGAACTTTTGCAGAACTTTTCTTAAGGAGTTAGTTCAGAAACTTGTATAGAAACTTTCTTAATGAGCACTCGACAAACGCATTTCGAGAACATACACAAAGTCCGAGCTATGGACCTAGTATATCATCATAACTGAGGTCTTTTGCATTTCCCTACAAGTAATTGGATCTCATATGGAGATGTTTAGTGAAGTAGAATGGAAACAATCGAATGCAACTACACAAGAACTAGTTTCTAACTGTCGTTCGGAATCAGTTTTGCGCAGTGTTAACTGAAACATGGATATCTGACTCATACGGAGTCCGTTTAGGATCCACAAGTAGTCAAAATGTTTGTGACGACCAGATGCTTCAAAGTATTCTTTCATAGGGAACTTTTGAAGAACTTTTCTTAAGGAGTTCGTTCAGAAACATTTATAGAAACTTTCTTAATGAGCACTCGACAAACGCATTTCGAGAACATACACAAAGTCCCAGCTATGGACCTAGTGCATCATCATAACTGAGGTCTCTTGCATTTCCCTACAAGTAATTGGATCTCATATGGAGATGTTTAGTGAAGTATAATGGAAAAAATCCAATGCAACTACACAAGAACCGGTCTCTAATTGTCGTCCGGAATCAGTTTTGCGCAGTGTTAATTCAAACATGGATATCTGACTCATACGTAGTCCGTTTTGGCTCCACAAGTTGTCAAAACGTTTGTGACGACCAGATGCTTCAAAGGATTCTTTCATAGGGAACTTTTGGAGAACTTTTCTTAAGGAGTTCGTTCAGAAACTTCTATAGAAACTTTCTTAATGAGCACTTGACAAACGCATTTCGAGAACATACGCAAAGTCCCATGTATGGACCTAGTGCATCATCATCACCGAGGTCTCTTGCATTTACCTAAAAGTAATTGGATATCATATGGAGGTGTTTAGTGAAGTAGAATGGAAAAAATCGAATGCAACTACACAAGAACTAGTCTGTAACTATCGTTCGGAATCAGTTTTGCGCAGTGTTAACTGAAACATTGATATCTGACTCATATGGAGTCTGTTTTGGCTCTACAAGTGGTCAAAACATTTGTGACGACCAGATGCTTCAAAGGATTCTTTCATAGGGAACTTTTGGAGAACTTTTCTTAAGGAGTTCGTTCAGAAACTTATATAGAAACTTTCTTAATGAGCACTCGACAAACGCATTTCGAGAACATATGCAAAGTCCCAAGTATGGACCTAGTGCATCAACATAACTGAGGTCTCTTGCATTTACCTAAAAGTACTTGGATCTGAAATGGAGATGTTTAGTGAAGTGTAATGGAAAAAATCGAATGCAACTACACAAGAACCAGTTTCTAACTGTCGTTCAGAATCAGTTTTGCGCAGTGTTAACTGAAACATGGATATCTGACTCATACGGAGTCCGTTTTGGCTCCACAAGTGGTCAAAACGTTTGTGACGACCAGATATTTCAAAGGATTCTTTCATACGGAACTTTTGGAGAAGTTTTCTTAAGGAGTTCGTTCAGAAACTTGTATAGAAACTTTCTTAATAAGCACTCGACAAACGCATTTCGAGAACATACACAAAGTCCCAGCTATGGACCTAGTGCATCATCATAACTGAGGTCTCTTGCAATACCCTACAAGTAATTGGATCTCATATGGAGATGTTTAGAGAAGTAGAATGGAAAAAATCGAATACAACTACACAAGAACCAGTCTGTAACTGTCGTTCGGAATCTGTTTTGCGTAGTGTTAACTGAAACATGGATATCTGACTCATATGGGGTCCATTTTGGCTCCACAAGTAGTCAAAGCGTTTGTGGCGACCAGATGCTTCAAAGAATTCTTTCATAGGGAACTTTTGGAGAACTTTTCTTAAGGAGTTCGTTCAGAAACTTGTATAGAAACTTTCTTAATGAGCACTCGACAAACGCATTTCGAGAACATACACAAAGTCCCAGCTATGGACCTAGTGCATCATCATAACTGAGGTCTCTTGCATTTCCCTACAAGTAATTGGATCTCTTATGGAGATGTTTAGTGAAGTAGAATGGAAAAAATCGAATGCAACTACACAAGAACCAGTCTGTAACTGTCGTTCGGAATCAGTTTTGCGTAGTGTTAACTGAAACATGGATATTTGAATCATACGGAGTCCGTTTTGGCTCCACAAGTAGTCAAAACGTTTGTGTCGACTAGATGCTTCAAAGGATTCTTTCATAGGGAACGTTTGGAGAACATTTCTTAAGGAGTTCGTTCAGAAACTTGTATAGATACTTTTTTAATGAGCACTCGACAAACGCATTTCGAGAACATACGCAAAGTCCCAAGTATGGACCTAGTGCATCATCATAACTGAGGTCTCTTCCATTTACCTACAAGTAATTGGATCTCATATGGAGATGTTTAGTGAATTATAATGGAAAAAATCGAATGCAACTACACAAGAGCCGGTCTGTAACTGTCGTTCGGAATCAGTTTTACGTAGTGTTAATTCAAACATGGATATCTGACTCATACGTAGTTCGTTTTGGCTCCAGAAGTAGTCAAAACGTTTGTGACGACCAGATGCTTCAAAGGATTCTTTCATAGGGAACTTTTGGAGAACTTTTCTTAGGGAGGATGTTCAGAAACTTGTATGGCAACTTTCTTAATGAGCACTCGACAAACGCATTTCGAGAACATACGCAAAGTCCCAAGTATGGACCTAGTGCATCATCATAACCGAGGTCTCTTGCATTTACCTACAAGTAATTGGATCTCATATGGAGATGTTTAGTGAAGTAGAATGGAAAAAATCGAATGCAACTACACAAGAACCAGTCTCTAACTGTCGTTCGGAATCAGTTTTGCGCAGTGTTAACTGAAACATGGATATCTGACTCATACAGAGTCCATTTTGGCTCCACAAGTGGTCAAAACGTTTGTGGCGACCATATGCTTCAAAGGATTCTTTCATAGGGAATTTTTGGAGAACTTTTCTTAAGGAGTTCGTTCAGAAACATTTATAGAAACTTTCTTAATGAGCACTCGACAAACGCATTTCGAGAACATACACAAAGTCCGAGCTATGGACCTAGTGCATCATCATAACTGAGGTCTCTTGCATTTCTCTACAAGTAATTGGATCTCATATGGAGATGTTTAGTGAAGTAGAATGGAAAAAATCGAATGGAACTACACAAGAACCAGTTTGTAACTGTCGTTCGGAATTAGTTTTGCGCAGTGTTAACTGAAACATGGATATCTGACTCATACGGAGTCCGTTTTGGATCCACAAGTACTCAAAACATTTGTGACGACCAGATGCTTCAAAGGATTCTGTCATAGGGAACTTTTGGAGAACTTTTCTTAAGGAGTTCGTTTAGAAACATTTATAGAAACTTTTTAATGAGCACTTGACAAACGCATTTCGAGAACACACACAAAGACCCAACTATGGACCTAGTGCATCATCATAACTGAGGTCTCTTGCATTTCCCTACTAGTAATTGGATCTCATATGGAGATGTTTAGTGAAGTAGAATGGAAAAAATCGAATGCAACTACACAAGAGCCGGTCTGTAACTGTCGTTCGGAATCAGTTTTACGTAGTGTTAATTCAAACATGGATATCTGACTCATACGTAGTCCGTTTTGGCTCCAGAAGTAGTCAAAACGTTTGTGACGAGCAGATGCTTCAAAGGATTCTTTCATAGGGAACTTTTGGAGAACTTTTCTTAGGGAGGATGTTCAGAAACTTGTATGGAAACTTTCTTAATGAGCACTCGACAAACGCATTTCGAGAACATACGCAAAGTCCCAAGTATGGACCTAGTGCATCATCATAACCGAGGTCTCTTGCATTTACCTACAAGTAATTGGATCTCATATGGAGATGTTTAGTGAAGTAGAATGGAAAAAATCGAATGCAACTACACAAGAACCAGTCTCTAACTGTCGTTCGGAATCAGTTTTGCGCAGTGTTAACTGAAACATGGATATCTGACTCATATGGAGTCCATTTTGGCTCCACAAGTGGTCAAAACGTTTGTGACGACCAGATGCTTCAAAGGATTCTTTCATAGGGAACTTTTGGAGAACTTTTCTTAAGGAGTTCGTTCAGAAACATATATAGAAACTTTCTTAATGAGCACTCGACAAACGCATTTCGAGAACATACACAAAGTCCCAGCTATGGACCTAGTGCATCATCATAACTGAGGTGTCTTGCATTTCCCTACAAGTAATTGGATCTCATATGGAGATGTTTAGTGAAGTAGAATGGAAAAAATCGAATGCAACTACACAAGAACCAGTCTGTAACTGTCGTTCGGAATCAGTTTTCCGTAGTGTTAACTGAAACATGGATATCTGACTCATACGGAGTCTGTTTTGGCTCCACAAGTAGTCAAAACGTTTATGACGACCAGATGGTTCAAAGGATTTTTTCATAGGGAACTTTTGGAGAACTTTTCTTAAGGAGTTCGTTCAGAAACTTGTATAGAAACTTTCTTAATGACCACTCGACAAACGCATTTTGAGAACATACACAAAGTCCCAGCTATGGACCTAGTGCGTCATCATAACTGTGGTCTCTTGCATTTTGTTGGAGATAGGCCCTAGAGGCAATCATGTGATGATGATATCTCCATATGTATTCATGAGTCCTTTGTATTGTCCTTGAACATCATCAATGATATGTATCAATAAGTATGTGACTTGTTTGTGGAACTATGTATTGTATGATGATTGTTTCAATGGTCCCTAGTTGATAAGGTTATGCGGACACATATCCTTGACTATTATATGACTCGGTTGATGACTATGTTTCACAAGTCATGTGCATGGAGATGCTAAACCGATAGTTTGGGCTCGGGGATGGAGATCACCGAGCCGGACAGACCCACTTTGAGACGTAGCGAGATATAGTAATCTGTTAGTCTCAAGTGCAATGTCTATGCCATGTCCTAGACCTGAGGTCCTCGCATGTTGTCGGGATGAGGATCGACTCACTTAGGGTCTATCAAACGCTACTCCGTAACTGGGTAGTTATAAAGGTAGCTTTCAGGTGAGTCGTGAGATATGCCGCGAGGCATGGTTAACCAAGATGGAATTTGTCCCTCCTATTTGGAGAGATATTCTCTGGGCCCTCTCGAGTGATCAGATTCCGAAAGCATGGCCATGCAACTTGGGTTAAGTGTTAACCTAGTTCGGGAATCTGTATCATGGTTTCGAGAAGAGAGGTCGAGCTAACACAAGGGTGACAAGTACTCGCCTTGAGCTCGACAACAAATATCGTGAGGCAAAAGGAATGTTGCATATGCCACATTGTTGCGGTTCGTCAAACGACTTTACGCCCACATGGGAGTTGGCACGTTCTGCTAGGAGCCGCTACCAACTATCGACTCTGGTCGTGTCCATGTGTACGTGAACCTATAGGGTCGCACACTTAAGGGGCTGCAGCCCATTCGGATTGGATCTGAGTGGAAAATGGATGTGGACTCCTAGTGGGCTCAAGTGTTAAGCCCACCTCGGAGGTCTATATAAAGGGGAGTGGGCACACCACTTAGGGTTGATCGGATTGAACCCTGGTTAGCCACCACCACTCCCCATGCCCATGCCGCGCAACCGGACCTAGCAGTCCGCCGCTCGACGCTGCTCCCCGTACGTGTGGATACCTTGGAGGCATCGCATCTGCGGTGCTTCGACGGACCGTTCGAGGGAACCGCGAGGTGCCGTTCGCGGGAGATCACCGTTCACGGGTCTTCGCGGTTCGCGGGAGATCGGCAACGCGAGGAGGAGACGGTCCGGAAGATCGGCTACACGCATCACCAACTCTACTTCCGCTGTGGTGATTGCGCGTCTAGTGGTAAACCCGATCCCGTGATCTATTTCCAGCAGCATGATCTTGGGTGCGCGGTAGAAAATTTTATTTGGCGCTAGCGTAGCATACCGCGTGTTCCAACAGTGGCATCAGAGCCTCCGCTGTGTGGTAATAGATTCGATGATATGCATATGAGATATGTAGATCGGTTCAGGTGCGGGTCGATGTGATCGGTCGCGCATGTCAGTGTTGAAGGTTGGTTTCGTGATCGTGATGCAGAGGTCGTGACACGACTTACCCCTACCGGCCGGTTGTCCGCCATCGGGGTAGACAGTGGAACGTAAATCCGGATGCAGCACGTGAAGATCAATGAGATTGATCGAATCGGAACATAGATCAACACCTTGGAAATGTGATTTCCGCGGTGCTGAAATCTGTTGGAGCGGTCTCGGTAAAACGGTTGTAACTTTTGCATACGAACTCCGATTTTGCTCCACGACCTATCAAACTGAAGCTAACGAAAAGTTGGATTAGCGACAAAATCCTAAAACAGGATTTCGGTGCTTCTGGCTAGGCCAAAATCCGCTTGGAAGATAGAGTTTCAGGAGGTTTTATCTTCGGCGGTAGAACGTCTGACTCGTTTTTGCAGGGAATGACTGTGATTTGGTATAGCCCATGTATGTTGCTTGTATATTATTGTTTCATGACCTGCGTGTCATGAGTGCGGCAACCGGTAGGAGCCATATGGTTGTCCCATTATTGTATTAATGACCTGCGTGTCAACATGAGAAGCCATGTAATGTAATTTACTTTCAGTAGCTATTAGTTTTAATAGCATAGTATCTTATGTAACACTTGGCGGTTGACACCATGGCGTGGAGATGGAGATCACCACGAGGACAACCATGCATGGGCAGACTGCGCACGTGGAGATGGAGATCACCACGCGCTGTGAAAAGGGGCTATACCATATTACACATACATAAACTGCCTGTGAAAGTTTATCCCTTTTATGCACCCTTCCTTTTGCATGGTAGATGTTTTAAGTAGGGTGATCCCTCAAAGAATGTCAAGTACAAATGCCTCCCCAATTGCTGCACCTTCACATATCAAGTATATTTAGTGGCGGGCCTATGAAATTAGGGTGCCACTAGATCTCCTTGAAGTGATGGGTTTGTGTCGGACACTTACACGCGGAGCATTGGTTGACTTGTCGTGGCTATCAAAACAGTTTTGGGCTATGAGGCATAGGAGTTGGCGAGGCATGAGATGTCCCCAACAACAAGAGTCGTATGGAGATACGATTAGCAAGATTTGCTTACCGAGTGATCTTGTCCTCTAGCGGTGATGCAAAAGCTCACTGGTTGGAATGTTGATCTTGGATCTTGAATCACTAAGTATCAACCGAGGGATGTTGATTTTAGTGGGAGTAATGATCTTATTAAAATGTTTAATATGAATTACTCTTCATGAATACATGTCTTAGTGTTCTGCATATTTCTGTTGTAGATCAATGGCACCACCTGCTCAAGTTACCCCTTTTGCGTTGAAATCAATACTGGAAAAAGATAAATTGAATGGAACAAACTTTACCACCTGGTATAGAAACCTGAGAATTGTTCTTAGGCATGAGAAAAAGGAACAAGTTCTAGAGAATCTGCTTCCAGAGGAACCTGCCGATAATGCTAATGCCACAGCCAGAAATGCCTACCAGAAACTCGTTGATGAATCAAACGAGATCAGCTGTCTCATGCTGGCTTCTATGGAGCCCGATCTGCAACAGCAGTTCGAAAATATTGAGGCTTTCGATATGATCAAGAACCTTAAGAGCATGTTTCAAATGCAGGCTAGACCGAAAGGTTCAACATCTGGCGATCCTTGATGGATTGTAAGCTGAAAGAGGGTGATCCACTGAGCCCGCATGTGATCAAGATGATCGGGTACATGCAAGCTCTGGATAGGCTGGGCTTCCCACTTGGGGATGAGTTGTCCACAGATACAATTCTGGGTTCTCTTCTGGACAGCTATGGGCCGTTCATCTCGAACTACCATATGCATGGGATGGAAAAGAAGCTCACTGAATTGCATGGGATGCTCAAAGTGGCAGAGCAGGATATCAAGAAAGGTACACATCGTCAAGTGTTGATGGTGTAGAACTCGGCTAAGTTCAAGAAGAGCTGGTCCAAGAAAAAGGCTAAGGCAAAGGGCAAAGAGAAGGAGGCAACTCCAACTACAGCCGCTACGCCTAAGTCAGGGACGGCTTCGGGGAGTATTTGCTTTCATTGCAAGGAACCCGGACACTGGAAGAGGAACTGTAGTAAGTGGCTTGCCGAGAAGGGCAAGAAGACTGGAAGTATGACTTCTTCTTCAGGTACACTTGTTGTATATGTTATAGACATTTATCTTGCTGATGTTTCTAGTAGCTCTTGGGTATATGATACCGGATCGGTTGTTCACATATGCAACTCGATGCAGGGGCTAAGCAGAACTAGGAATGTCGCAAGAGGAGAAGTTGACATTCGCGTCGGGAATAAAGCAAGAGTTGCTGCATTGGCCGTCGGCACTATGCAACTTAATTTACCTTCAGGATTTGTAATGGAACTTGATAATTGTTATTATGTTCCTGATTTGAGTCGAAACATTATTTCTGCCTCATGTTTGATGAGACAAGGTTATGAATTTAGTATTAAGGACAATGGTTGTTCTATTTACTTGAATAATATGTTTCATGGCTTTGCACCCGTTGTAAATGGGTTATTTATCCTAGATCTTGAAGGTGAATCAGTCTATAACATAAATGTCAAGAGGCATAAGCCTAATGAGATAAATTCGACTTACATCTGGCATTGTCGACTAGGACACATTAGTCAAAAGCGCATGAAGAAGCTCCATGATGATGGAATTCTAACTTCGTTTGAGTTTTAATCATTCAAGACATGCGAGTCTTGCCTACTCGGTAAGATGACTAAGAATCCTTTTGCAAAGAGTTGCGAGAGGGCGTCCGAGTTGTTGGAACTTATACACACTACTAGAAAAAGGCTTACTAGTGGCGCACCAGTTTTGCCTACTAATGGCGCACTACTGGTGCGCCACTAGCACCACGCCACTAGAATATTTTAGTAATGGCGCACCACAGGTGCGCCATTAGTAACTGGTATACTAATGGTGCACCAGATGGAAGTGCGCCATTAGTAGCATTTTTTTTAAAAAAAATCGTTTTTTTCTTAATCTCAGGTCACTATTTCACATATGAGATATCCAAAACATATATATACAACAAGCATCCATATAACAATCATATCCAACACACAAGTTTCATCATATATACATACATAGCCAACACATAGTTCCATCGTTACATATTACAAAAGTTTCACATAGTTCAGTTCTCATTGTTCTTCTCCTTCTCCTTCCTTAGCCTGATGCGCCAAGAGCGGCGAGGCGGTGGAGGCAGTTGTGGGATGTAGTCTTCTACCACAATTGGCGTGGTCATGTCGCCCAGCTGTGGGATCGCCGGCGCCACCACCGGTGCGTGGTCATTGTCAGGCACCACCACCATCGCGAGGCCACCTTCAGGCAGGACGGGCACGACCATCGCTAGGTCATCCTCAGCCACCACCATCTCTTGCCCATGGTCAGCCAGCACCATCTCTTGCCCATGGTCAGCCACCACCATCTCTTGCCCATGGTCAGCCACCACCATCTCTTGCCCATGGTCAGCCACCACCATCTCTTGCCCTTGGTCAGCCACCACCAGCGCTAGGTCATCCTCAGCCTGATGCCCATCGTCATCCTGCAGCGGCCCACTCTGCTCCTCTTCTCCCCCACTCCAGTCTGGATCATCCTTCTTGCTGTCTTTGCTGCTGCCAGAATCGCTGCTGCTTTCGCTAAAGCCAGAATCGCTGTTGCTTTTGCTACAACCATAATCGCTGCTACTTTGGCTGTAGCCAGTGTCGCTGCTGCTGCTCCCATTTCCTGTCCAAATGCAACAATGGCCGTTAACAATCGATGTGAGACAAAGCCAAATGTAGAGGAATAAGAAGAGGCAGAACGCACTGGCATCTTCGTCGTCAGTGTAGCGCATGCGACACATAGTCGTGTTGAAAACCTTCACAATGAGCATCGTGGCATCATCGTCGTACCTGAAGAGAAGAAAGTACCCGGTCCGTAGGTCGTAGGCACTGTAGAACTTCTCCCAGCCACGGCACAGGTACATGTGGCCCTCCTCGATCACCAACTCCACGTCCCACAGCCTGCGAACCCCGCTGCCGGCCTGTCGGGGCTTCACATTATGTGGCGGATCTTCACCCAGCATGTTCATAAAAGTGTCAGGCAGCCTCTGCAATTTGGGACAAGGAGTGATGTAGCAAACAACAGAGTTATCATAATGAGATGGGTGAAGGGGAGATCTCTCGTTTTATATACCTGCCTCGTGGCTGATACTGAAGTCCCAAGTATGATACTGAAGAACTCGAAAGCATCCAACTCGTACTCCGGTGAGGCAGAGCGGCGGTGGCTGCTTCCCCCCATCTCTGATAAGCAGCAGAAGAGACCAATTAGTACCAGGATTATACATCGACTAATTATACATCTGACCCCATTTATAAAACATGCGATGTATTCCACAATACAAAGAACAACTACCATTAATAGGTTGTTGTTTAGAAGGTTTCCCACATGTGTATCAGAGAACAAACATATGATCTAAGGTGAAACATTAGTGCCATGGTTAGTGGTAATTGGTAAATGCTATTTCTTTCTTTAGTCGATTTCATTTGCCTTAGTCTGAGAAAAAAATGCTACAGTTAGGAAATGCAAACATCAGATTAGAAATTATGTAGAATGGATAATCAACTTTGCTTATTCCTAATAATAGACTTATTGATTGACATTTAGGATCAAAATGCAACCAATGAAAAAAGAAAACAGAGGATCAGAGACAAGCCATGTCTTGCATTGTTTCTATTTTTGTGTTTACGGAAGTACCTAATGGTATTTTTATGATGTTTTGTAGCTGGTGAAAACGTATGAAATTGCATTGTTTTGCAGCTGGTGAAAGAAGCACCTAATTGCATTAACACATGTCCAGTTCCAATAGAAATCTTGGGGTACATCATGCTTGAGACCCATAACAGGAGCTTACTAGCATTATGCATGCATTAACACATGCATCAAGCACCAGCTACATTGTTTTGCAGCTGGTGAAAGAAGCACCTAAACTACAATACCTTACATGTAAGCAGTGCAAAAGGAAATGAAGAAGATATCAGTTGCTAAACCCGACAGCAATTGTTACACCGCTTTAATATCTCTCAACACTTTCTAGTAGCAACTAACAACCTGTATCATCACATAAGGTTTGCCCTATTGAAGTTTTGCACGATTTGGAATATATAACAGTTAATGATGTAATATGGCAATGAAGCAATTGCATTAAAAAAACTAAGACATGTGGAAGAGTGGACATTGTACCTGTCAAGGGAGAGGATTGCTCTGCGACACCACCACTTCTCAAACTTGGCCTTCACAACACACTACATAGACAGATGTAAACTAAAATATGAATTCCTTTGCACTGGGATCATAAAACAAAATATTTAAAACTGAATCATATAGTAATTAATCACAATCTATAGGGCTGCTGCACTCTAATCTTTGCAAAAGAACAAAAAAATAACATTGTTTTAACCTAAACAGAAGTGCCAAATACTAAACAATGACCATTGTTGTTATACTAGTGAACTATCTGCTAGAGATTCTACACCCATACTGAAAGCAATGTACGAGGCTACGAGCCTGGCTCAAGAAGGAATACTCCAACAGGCTATGCATTCCCAATGTTTGGTGTGTGACTGACTTTTGTGTACACTAGGCCATCACTGAATACACGAGTATGATATCCATATCAGAGGTTGATGAATACAGATGTTGTTATGTTGATTACATCTGCGTGTGTGCAAAGTGGTCATAGTGAATTAGAAAATAACAGAAACAGAGGACCCTCTTTTAAAGTGCTCGCAATTGTTTTTTAGTTTGATATGTCTTCACAATATGGGTGTGTGCATTTCTCAAATACAGAGGCCCTATGATCTTCTTAACTTATCTGAAAAATATTATTCGACATTTCAGGCCTTGGATTACTGTCAGCTACGAGATGAAGTTCGGAGAAAGGAGCTAAAACTTGACTCACCAAGTCTGCTCTATATTGTATCATACAGTTCATATTTTGTTTCTTCGGAAATTTCTGAAATTCAAAGTTACCCTCGAAGTGGTAGAAAATGGACAGAACTAGAGCATGGGCCATTGTCAGCTTCTGTGTTAGTACCTTGAGCCCTGGTCACCTTGAGGTTCTTTGTTATTACCTACGAGCTGCCACCTTTTTGGCGCACCAGGGAGCTGGAGTGGCTGGAGGTCGAGCTGGGCTGCTAGACGTCGACGGGGCGGATCTCGACTGCGAGGGAGTCAGTCCATGGTGATGGAGTCGGCGCTGGACAGGTGGGAGGGAATGGGGAATGGTGGAGAGAGGGAGGAAGGAGGAAGGAGGAGAGGTACCTGGTCGCCGGAGGGGTCGGGGTCGGGGTCGGCGAAGGGGTCGCGGTCGGGATCCGAGCTCTTCCGGGTCCTCGCTCGCCGCG